>NW_027277196.1:0-30798 GCF_030028105.1 Mobula birostris
ATTCGTGCACCTCCCATAGCATCCCTTATATTGCTGTGCCTTAGTGCACCTCTCATACCTTCCCCTATATCGCCCTGTTTTGCGCACCTTCCATACCTTCCCCTATATCGCTGTGTTTTCGCACACCTCTCATAACTTCTCCTATATCGCTGTGCTTTTGTGCACCTCTCAGATCTTCTCTAATATCACTGCGTTTTCATGCACATCTCATCACGTCCCCTATATCGCTGTGTTTTCGTGCACGTCTCATACCTTCCCCTATATCGCTGTCTTTTCGCGCACATTCCATAGATTCACTGGTATCGCTGCGTTTTCACGCACCTCTCATAAATTCACCTATATTGCTGTATTTTTGCGCACCTCTCATAACTTTCCGTCTATCGCTGTGCTTTTGTGCACCTCTCAGATCTTCCCTAATATCACTGCGTTTTCATGCACATCTCATCACGTCCCCTATATCGCTGTGCCTTGCGCACTTCTCATAGCTTCCCCTATATCACTGTCTTTTCGCTCACATCCCATAGATTCACCGTTATCGCTGTGTTATTGCTCACCTCTCATAGCTTCCCCTATATTGCCGTGTTGTTGCTCACCTCTCAAGTCTTCACCTAGATCACTATGTTTTCGCTCCTCTCAATACTTCCCCTATATCGCTGAGTTTTCTCGCACAATTGATACATTCTCCCGTATCGCCGTGATTTTGCACACCTCTCATAATTTCCCCTAGATCGCCGTGTTCTCGCACGCCTCTCATACCTTCCCCTATATCACAGTGTTTTTGCGCACGTCCCATAGCGTCCCCCATATAGCTGTGTTTTCGCGCACCTCTCATACCTTCCACTACATTGCTGTGTTTTCTGGCACCTCTGATGCATTCCCCTGTAACACCAAGTTTTTGCGCACCTCTCATACTTTCCCCTATATCGCCGTGTTTACGTGCTCCTCTCATACCTCCTCCTATATCGCCATGTTTTTATGCACATCTCATACCGTCTCCTATATCGCTGTGTTTTCGCGCACCTCCCATAGCATCCCCTATATCGCTGTGCCTTCGTGCACCTCTCATACCTTCCCTTATATCGCCCAGTTTTCGCGCACCTCCTATACCTTCCCTTATATCACTGCGTTTTCGTGCACCTCTCATACCTTCCCCTATATTGCCCTGTTTTCGCGCACCTCCTATAACTTCCCTTATAACATTGCGTTTTCGTGCACCCCTCATAGCTTCCCCTATATGGCTGTGTTTTCATGCACATCTCATAACATCCCCTATATCGCTGTGTATTCGTGCACCTCCCATTCCTTCCCGTATATATCTCTGTGTTTTCGTGCACCTTTCATACCTTCCCCTATATCGCTGTGTTTTCGCATACCTCTCATAACTTCTCCTATATCGCTGTGTTTTTGTGCACCTCTCATACCTTCCCTAATATCGCTGCGTTTTCATGCACATCTCATCATGTCCCCTATATCGCTGTGTATTCACGCACCTCCCATAGCATCCCCTATATCACTGTACCTTGCGCACCTCTCATAGCTTCCCCTATATCGCCATGATTTTATGCACATCTCATAACGTCCCCTATATCGCTGCGTATTCGTGCACCTCCCATACCTTCCCCTATATCGCTGTGTTTTCGCACACCTCTCATAACTTCTCCTATATCTCTGTGTTTTTGTGCACCTTTTATAACTTCCCTAATACCGTTGCGTTTTCATGCACATCTCATCATGTCCCCTATATCGCTGTGTATTCACGCACATCCCATAGTATCCCCTATATCGCTGTGCTTTGCGCACCTCTCATAGCTTCCCCTATATCGCTGTCTTTTCGCGCACATCCCATAGATTCACCTTTATCGCTGTGTAATTGCTCACCTCTCATAGCTTCTCCTGTATCGCCGTGTTTTTGCTCACCTCTCATAGCTTCCCCTGTATTGCCGTGTTTTTGCTCACCTCTCAAGTCTTCACCTAGATCACTATGTTTTCGCTCCTCTCAATACTTCCCCTATATCGCTGAGTTTTCTCGCACAATTGATACATTCTCCCGTATCGCCGTGATTTTGCACACCTCTCATAATTTCCCCTAGATCGCCGTGTTCTCGCACGCCTCTCATACCTTCCCCTATATCACAGTGTTTTTGCGCACGTCCCATAGCGTCCCCCATATAGCTGTGTTTTCGCGCACCTCTCATACCTTCCACTACATTGCTGTGTTTTCTGGCACCTCTGATGCATTCCCCTGTAACACCAAGTTTTTGCGCACCTCTCATACTTTCCCCTATATCGCCGTGTTTACGTGCTCCTCTCATACCTCCTCCTATATCGCCATGTTTTTATGCACATCTCATACCGTCTCCTATATCGCTGTGTTTTCGCGCACCTCCCATAGCATCCCCTATATCGCTGTGCCTTCGTGCACCTCTCATACCTTCCCTTATATCGCCCAGTTTTCGCGCACCTCCTATACCTTCCCTTATATCACTGCGTTTTCGTGCACCTCTCATACCTTCCCCTATATTGCCCTGTTTTCGCGCACCTCCTATAACTTCCCTTATAACATTGCGTTTTCGTGCACCCCTCATAGCTTCCCCTATATGGCTGTGTTTTCATGCACATCTCATAACGTCCCCTATATCGCTGTGTATTCGTGCACCTCCCATTCCTTCCCGTATATATCTCTGTGTTTTCGTGCACCTTTCATACCTTCCCCTATATCGCTGTGTTTTCGCATACCTCTCATAACTTCTCCTATATCGCTGTGTTTTTGTGCACCTCTCATACCTTCCCTAATATCGCTGCGTTTTCATGCACATCTCATCATGTCCCCTATATCGCTGTGTATTCACGCACCTCCCATAGCATCCCCTATATCACTGTACCTTGCTCACCTCTCATAGCTTCCCCTATATCGCCATGATTTTATGCACATCTCATAACGTCCCCTATATCGCTGCGTATTCGTGCACCTCCCATACCTTCCCCTATATCGCTGTGTTTTCGCACACCTCTCATAACTTCTCCTATATCTCTGTGTTTTTGTGCACCTTTTATAACTTCCCTAATACCGTTGCGTTTTCATGCACATCTCATCATGTCCCCTATATCGCTGTGTATTCACGCACATCCCATAGTATCCCCTATATCGCTGTGCTTTGCGCACCTCTCATAGCTTCCCCTATATCGCTGTCTTTTCACGCACATCCCATAGATTCACCTTTATCGCTGTGTAATTGCTCACCTCTCATAGCTTCCCCTGTACCGCCGTGTTTTTACTCACCTCTCATAGCTTCCCCTATATCGCTGTGTTTTCGCGCACCTCTCATGTCTTCACCTAGATCGCTATGTTTTCGCTCCTCTCAATACTTCCCCTATAGCGCTGTTTTCTCGCACATCTGATGCATTCTCCCGTATCGCCGTGTTTTCGCACACCTCTCATAATTTCCCCTATATTGCCGAATTCTCGCACACCTTTCATACCTTCCCCTATATCTTTGTGTTTTTGCGCACGTCCCATTGCGTCCCCTATATCGCTGTGTTTTTTGTGCACCTCTCATACCTCCCCCTATATCGCTGTGTTTTCACACACCTCTCATAACTTCTCCTATATCGCTGTGTTTTTGTGCACCTCTCATACCTTCCCTAATATTACGGCGTTTTCATGCACATCTCATCACGTCCCCTATATCGCTGTGTTTTCGTGCACCTCTCATACCTCCCCCTATATCGCTGTGCCTTGCGCACCTTTCATACCTTCCCCTATATCGCTGTCTTTTCGCGCACATCCCATAGATTCACCTTTATCGCTGTGTTATTGCTCACCTCTCATAGCTTCCCCTGTATCGCCGTGTTTTTGCACACCTCTCATAATTCCCCTATACCGCCGTGTTGTTATGCGCATCTCATAACGTCCCCTATATCGCTGTGTATTCGCGCACCTCCCATAGCATCCCCTATATCGCTGTGCCTTCACGCACCTCTCATACCTTCCCCTATATCGCCCTGTTTTCGCACACCTCCCATTCCTTCACCTATATCGCCCTATTTTTGCGCGCCTCCCATTCCTTCACCTACATCGCTGTTTTCGTGCACCTCTCATACCTTCTCCTATGTCGCTGTGCCTTCGCGCACCTCTCATACCTTCCCCTATATCGCTGTGCCTTCGCGCACCTCTCATACCTTCCCTTATATCGCTGTGATTTCACACACTTCTCCTAGCTTCTCCTATTTCACTGTGTTTTTGTGCACCTCTCATACCTTCCCTAATATCGCTGAGTTTTCATGCACATCTCATCACGTGCCCTATATCGCTGTGTATTCGCGCTCCTCCCATAGCATCCCCTATATCGCTGTGCCTTGCGCGCCTCTCATATCTTCCCCTATATCGCTGTCTTTTCGCGCACATCCCATAGATTCTCCTCTATCGCTGTGTTATAGCTCACCTCTCATAGCTTCCCCTGTATCGCTGTGTTTTCGCGCACCTCTCATGTCATCACCTAGATCGCTATGTTTTCGCTCCTCTCAATACTTCCCCTATAGCGCTGTTTTCTCGCACATCTGATGCATTCTCCCGTATCGCCGTGTTTTCGCACACCTCTCATAATTTCCCCTATATCGCCGAATTCTCGCACACCTTTCATACCTTCCCCTATATCTTTGTGTTTTTGCGCACGTCCCATTGCGTCCCTATATCGCTGTGTTTTCTGTGCACCTCTCATACCTCCCCCTATATCGCTGTGTTTTCACACACCTCTCATAACTTCTATATCGCTGTGTTCTTGTGCACCTCTCATACCTTCCCTAATATCACTGCGTTTTCATGCACATCTCATCACGTCCCCTATATCGCTGTGTTTTTGTGCACCTCTCATACCTTCCCTAATATCACTGCGTTTTCATGCACATCTCATCACGTCCCCTATATCGCTGTGTTTTTGTGCACCTCTCATACTTCCCCCTATATCGCTGTGCCTTGCGCACCTCTGATACCTTCCCCTATATAGCTGTCTTTTCGCGCGCATCCCATAGATTCACCTTTATCGCTGTGTTATTGCTCAGCTCTCATAGCTTCCCCTATATCGCCGTGTTTTTGCGCACCTCTCATAACTTACCCTATATCGCCGTGTTGTTATGCACATCTCATAACGTCCTCTACATCGCTGTGTATTCGCGCACCTCCCATAGCATCCCACCTTTCATACCTTCCCAAATATCGCCCTGCTTTCGCGCACCTCCCATTCCTTCACCTATATCGCTGTTTTCGTGCACCTCTCTTACCTTCTCTTATATCGCTTTGCCTTCGCGCACCTCTCATACCTTCCCCTATATCGCCGTGTTTTCATGCACATCTCATAACGTCCCCTATATCGCTAGGTTTTCATGCACCTCTCATAACTTCCCCTCTATTGCCCTGTTTTCGCACTCCTCTCATACCTTCCCCTATATCGCTGTGTTTTCGCACACCTCTCATGGCTTCCCGACTATCGCCGTGTATTCATGCACATCTCATAGCTTTCCCTATATCGCTGTGTTTTCGCGCACCTCTCATACCTTCCCCTATATCGATGTATTTTTGCGCACATCTCATAACGTCCCCTATATCGCTGTGTGTTCGCGCACCTCCCATACCATCCCCTGTATCACTGGGCCTTTGCGCACCTCTCATGCATTCCCGTATATCGCTGTGTTTTCGCTCTCCTCTCATATCTTCCCCAATATCACTGTGTTTTCCTGCAGCTCTCATACCTTCCCCTATATCGCTGTGTTTTCGCACACCTCTCATGGCTTCCCGACTATCGCCGTGTATTCATGCACATCTCATACCTTTCCCTATATCGCTGTGTTTTCGCGCACCTCCCATAGCTTCGCCAACATCGCTGTTTTCGTGCACCTCTCATACCTTCCCCTATAACGATGTATTTTTGCGCAGATCTCAAAATGTCCCCTTTATCGCTGTGTAATTGCTCACCTCTCATAGCTTCCCCTATATCACCCTGTTTTCGCACTCCTCTCATACATTCCCGTATATCGCTTTGTTTTTGCACAACCCTCATACCTTCCCCAATATCACCGTGTTTTCATGCACATCTCATAACGTCCCCAATGTCGCTGGGTTTTCACGCACCTCTCATAACTTCCCCTATATCTCCCTGTTTTTGCACTCCTCTCATACCCGCCCCTATATCGCCCTGTTTTTGCGCACCTCTCAAACTTCCCCTATATCGCTGTGTTTTCGCACACCTCTCATGGTTACCCGACTATCGCCGTGTATTCATGCACATCTCATAACTTCCCCTATATCACTGTGTTTTCGCGCACCTCCCATAGCTTCGCCTACATCGCTGTGTTTGCGCACATCCCATAGCTTCCCCTTGATCGATGTGGGATTGATCACCTCTCATAGCTTACCCTATATCGACGTGTTTTCGCGCACCTCGCATTACTTCCCCTATATCGCTGTGTTTTCTCGCACCTCTGATACATTCTCCTGTATTGCATGTTTTCGCGCACCTCTTACAATTTCCCCTATATCGCCGTGTTCTCGCACACCTCTCATACCTTCCCCTATGTTACTGCTTTTTTGCGCATGTCCCATAGCGTCCCCTATATCGCTGTGTTTTCTCGCACCTCTGATACATTCCCCTGTATCGCCGTGGTTTCGCGTACATCCCTTAGGTTCCACTATATTGCCCTGTTTTTGCGCACCTCTCATGTCTTCCACTATATCACGGTGTTTTCGCGCACTTCTCATAGCATCCCCTATATCGCTGTGCCTTCGAGCACTTCTCATAATTTCCCCTATATCGCCCTGTTTTCGCGCACCTCCCATACCTTCCCCAATATCGCTGTGTTTTCGTGCACCTCTCATACCTTCCCTTATATCGCTGTGTTTTCACGCACCTCTCATAACTTCTCCTATATCACTGTATTTTTGCGCAGCTCTTATACCTTCCCCTATATTGCCGTGTTCTCATGCACATCTCATAACGTCCCCTATATCTCTGTGTATTCGCGCACATCCCATAGCATCCCTTATAATGCTGTCCCTTCGCGCACCTCTCATACCTTCCCCTATATCGCCCCATTTTCGTGCACCTTCCATACCTTCCCCTATATCACTGTGTTTTCATGTACCTCTCATACCTCCCCCTATATCGATGTGTTTTCACACACCTCTCATAACTTCTCCTATATCGCTGTGTTTTTGTGCACCTCTCATACAGTCCTTAATATCACTGCGTTTTCATGCACATCTCATCACGTCCCCATATCGCTGTGTTTTTGTGCACCTCTCATACCTCCCCCTATATCGCTGTGCCTTGCGCACCTCTCATATCTTCCCCTATATAGCGGTCTTTTCGCGCACATCCCATAGATTCACCTTTATCGCTGTGTTATTGCACACCTCTCATAGCTTCCCCTATATCGCCGTGTTTTTGCGCACCTCTCATAACTTACCCTATATCGCCGTGTTGTTATGCACATCTCATAACGTCCTCTATATTGCTGTGTATTCGCGCACCTCCCATAGCATCCCTTATATCGCTGTGCCTTCGCGCACCTCTCATCCCTTCTCAAATATCGCCCTGTTTTTGCGCACCTCGCATTCCTTCACCTATATCGCTGTTTTCGTGCACCTCTCATACCTTCTCCTATATCGCTGTGCCTTCGCGCACCTCTCATACCTTCCCCTATATCGCCGTGTATTCATGCACATCTCATAACGTCCCCTATTTCGCTAGGTTTTCACGCACCTCTCATAACTTCCCCTATATCGCCCTGTTTTCGCACTCCTCTCATACCTTCCCCTATATCAATGTGTTTTCACGCTGCTCTCATACCTTCCCCTATATCGCTGTGTTTTCGCACACCTCTCATGGCTTCCCGACTATCGCCGTGTATTCATGCACATCTCATAGCTTTCCCTATATCGCTGTGTTTTTGCGCACCTCTCATAACTTCCCCTATATCGATGTGTATTCGCGCACCTCCCATATCATCCCCTATATCACTGTGCCTTCGCGCACCTCTCATACATTCCCGTATATCGCTGTGTTTTTGCGCTCTTCTCATACCTTCCCCAATATCACTGCGTTTTCACGCAGCTCTCATACCTTCCCCTATATCGCTGTGTTTTCGCGCACCTCCCATAGCTTCGCCTACATCGCTGTTTTCGTGCACCTCTCATACCTTCCCCTATATCGATGTATTTTTACGCACATCTCATACCTTCCCCTATATCGCTATGTATTCGCGCACCTCCCATACCATCCCCTATATCACTGTGCCTTCGCGCACCTCTCATGCATTCCCGTATACCGCTGTGTTTTTGCACACCTCTCATACCTTCCCCAATATCACCGTGGTTTCATGCACATCTCATAACGCCCCCAATGTCGCTGGGTTTTCACGCACCTCTCATAACCTCCCCTATATCGCCGTTTTTGCGCTCCTCTCATACCTTCCCCTGTATCGCCGTGTTTTCGCACACCTCTCATGGCTTCCCGACTATCGCCGTGTATTGATGCACATCTCATACATTCCCCTACATCGCTGTGCTTTCGCGCATCTCCCATAGCTTCGCCTACATCGCTGTTTTCGCGCACCTCTCATACCTTCCCCTATATCGATGTATTTTTGTGCATATCTCATATCTTCCCCTATATTGATGTGTTTTCATGCACATCTCATAACGTCCCCTATATCGCTGTGTATTTGTGCACCGCCCATAGAATCCCATATATCACTGTGCCTTCGCGCACCTCTCATGCATTCCCGTATATCGCCCTGTTTTCGTGCACCTCCCATACCTTCCCCTATATTGCTGTGTTTTCACGCACCTCTCTTAACTTCTCCTATATCGCTGTGTTTTTGCACACCTCTCATACCTTCCCCTATATCACTGTGTTTTCAGGCACCTCGCATGTCATCACCTATATCGCTATGTTTTTGCTCCTATCATTACTTCCCCTATATTGCTGTGTTTTCTCGCACCTCTGATACATTCTCCTGTATTGCCATGCTTTTACGCACCTCTTACAATTTCCCCTAAATCGCCGTGTTCTCGCACACCTCTCATACGTTCACCTATATCACTGTTTTTTGCGCATGTCCCATAGTGTCCCCTGTATCGCTGTGTTTTCTCGCGCATCTGATACATTCCCCTGTATCACTGTGTATTCGCGCACCTCCCATAGCATCCCTTGTATTGCTGTGTCTTTGTGCATCTCTCATACCTTCCCCTATATCGCCCTGTTTTCGCGCACCTTCCATACCTTCCCCTATATCGCTGCGTGTTCATGCACCTCTCATAACTCCCTCTATATCGCTGTGTTTTCATGCACCTCTCATAATTTCTCCTATATCGCCGTATTTTTGCGCACCTCTCATGGCTTCCCCAATATCGCCGTGTTTTCATGCACATCTCATAACGTCTCCTGTATCTCTGTGTATTCACGCACCTCACATAGCATCCCCTATATCGCTGTGCCTTTGCGCATCACTCATACCTTCCCCTATATTGCCCTGTTTCCCGCGCACCTCCCATACCGTCCCCTATATCGCTGTATTTTCGCACACCTCTCATGGCTTCCCCAATATCGCCGTGTTTTCATGCACATCTCATAACGTCTCCTACATCTCTGTGTATTCACGCACCTCCCATAGCATCCCCTATATATCTGTGCCTTCGTGCATCGCTCATACCTTCCCCTATATTGCCCTGTTTCCCGTGCACCTCCCATGGCTTCGCCTACATCGCTCTGTTTTTGTGCACCTCTCATACCTTCCCCTATATCGCTCTGTATTCTCGCACTTCAGATACAGTTCCCTGTATCAACGTGTTTTCGCGCACCTCTCATGTCTTCACCTAGATCGCTATGTTTTCGCTCCTCTCAATACTTCCCCTATATCGCTGTGTTTTCTCGCACATCTGATACATTGTGCCGTATCGCCGTGTTTTCGCACACCTCTCATACCTTCCCCTATATCGTTGTGTTTTCACGCAACTCTCACACCTCCCCATATATCACCATGTTTTTATGCACATCTCATACCGTCTCCTATATCACTGTGTTTTCGCGCACCTCCCATAGCATCCCCTATATCGCTGTGTTTTCTCGCACCTCTGATACATTCCCCTGTATCGCCGTGGTTTCGCGCACATCCCATAGGTTCCACTATATTGCCCTCTTTTTGTGCACCTTCATGTCTTCCCCTATATCACGGTGTTTTCGCGCACCTCTCATAGCATCCCCTAAATCGCTGTGCATTCGCGCACCTCTCATAACTTCCCCTATATCGCCCTGTTTTCGCGCACCTCCCATACCTTCCCCAATATCGCCGTGTTTTCGTGCACCTCTCATACCTCCCCCTATATCGCCCTGTTTTTGCACACCTCCCATACCGTCCCCTATATCGCTGTATTTTTGCACACCTCTCATGGCTTCCCCAATATCGCCGTGTTTTCATGCACATCTCATAACGTCTCCTACATCTCTGTGTATTCACGCACCTCCCATAGCATCCTCTATGTCGCTGTGCCTTCGCGCATCGCTCATACCTTCCCCTATATGGCCCTGTTTCCCGTGCATCTCCCATGGCTTCGCCTACATCGCTGTGTTTTTGCGCACCTCTCATACCTTCCCCTATATCGCCGTGTTTTCGCGCACCTCTCATTTCTTCACCTATATCGCTATGGTTCCGCTCCTCTCATTACTTCCCCTATATCGCTCTGTGTTCGCGCACTTCTGATACAGTTCCCTGTATCAACGTGTTTTCGTGCACCTCTCATAATTTCACCTATATCACCATGCTCTCACACACCTCTCATATCTTCCCCTATATCACTGTGTTTTCGCGCATGTCCAATAGCGTCCCCTATATCGCTCTGTTGTCACGCACCTCTCATGTCTTCCCCTATATCACTGTGTTTTCGTGCATCTTCCATACCATCCCCTATATTGCTGTGTTTCGCACACGTCTCATACCTTTCCCTGTATCGCTCTGTTTTCGAGCCGCTCCCATACCTTCCCCTATATCGCTGTGTTTTCGTGTACCTCTCATACCTCCCCTTATATCGCTGTGTTTTCACGCACCTCTCATAACTTCTCCTGTATTGCTGTATTTTTGCGTACCTCTCATAACTTCCCCTATATTGCCGTGTTTTTATGCACATCTCATAGTCCCCTATATCGCTGTGTTTTCGTGCACCTCTCATACCTTCTCCTATGTCGCTGTGCCTTCGCGCACCTCTCATACCTTCCCCTATATCGCCGTGTTTTCATGCAGATCTCATAACGTCCCCTATATTGCTAGGTTTTCACGCACCTTTCATAACTTCCCCTATATAGCCCTGTTTCCGCACTCCTCTCATACCTTGCCCTATATCAATGTGTTTTCACGCTGCTCTCATACCTTCCCCTATATTGCCGTGTTCTCGCCCACCTCTCATATCTTCCCCTATATCACTGTGTTTTCGCGCACGTCCAATAGCGTCCCCTATATCGCTGTGTTTTCACGCACCTCTCATGTCTTCCCCTACATCGCTGTGTATTCGCGCACCTCCCATAGCATCCCCTATATCGCTGTGCCTTCGTGCGCCTCTCATACCTTCCCCTATATCGCCCTGTTTTCGCACACCTCCGATTCCTTCCCCTATATCGCTGTGTTTTAGTGCACCTTTCATACCTTCCCCTATATCGCTGTGTTTTCACACACCTCTCATAACTTCTCCTATATCACTGAGTTTTTGTGCACCTCTCATACCTTCTCTAATATCGCTGAGTTTTCATACACCTCTCATAATTTCCCCAATATCGCTGTGTATTCGCGCACCTCTCATAGCATCCCCTATATCGCTGTGCCTTGCGCACCTCTCATAGCTTCCCCTATATCGCTGTGCCTTGCGCACCTCTCATAGCTTCCCCTGTATTGCCGTGTTTTTGCTCACCTCTCATGTCTTCACCTAGATCGCTATGTTTTCGCTCCTCTCAATACTTCCCCTATATGGCTGTGTTTTCATGCACATCTCATAACGTCCCCTATATCGCTGTGTATTCGTGCACCTCCCATTCCTTCCCGTATATATCTCTGTGTTTTCGTGCACCTTTCATACCTTCCCCTATATCGCTGTGTTTTCGCACACCTCTCATGACTTTTCCTATATCGCTGTGTTTTTGTGCACCTCTCATACCTTCCCCTATATCGCTGTCTTTTCGCGCACATCCCATAGATTTACCTGTATCGCTGCGTTTTCACGCACCTCTCATAAATTCTCCTATATTGCTGTATTTTTGCGCACCTCTCATAACTTTCCGTCTATCGCCGTGTTGTTATACACATCTGATAACGTCCTCTATATTGCTGTGTATTCGCACACCTCCCATAGCATCCCTTATATCGCTGTGCCTTCGCGCACCTCTCATACATTCCCAAATATCGCCCTGTTATCGCGCACCTCCCATTCCTTCCCCTATATCGCTGTGTTTTCACACACTTCTCATAGCTTCTCCTATATCGCTGTGTTTTCGTGCACCTTTCATACCTTCCCTAATATCGCTGAGTTTTCATGCACATCTCATCACGTGCCCTATATCGCTTTGTATTCGCGCTCCTCCCATAGCATCCCCTATATCGCTGTGCCTTGCGCACCTATCATATCTTCCCCTATATCGCTGTCTTTTCACGCACATCCCATAGATTCTCCTCTATCGCTGTGTTATTGCTCACCTCTCATAGCTTCCCCTGTATTGCCGTGTTTTTGCTCACCTCTCATGTCTTCACCTAGATCACTATGTTTTCGCTCATCTCAATACTTCCCCTAAATCGGTGAGTTTTCTCGCACAATTGATACAATCTCCCGTATCGCCGTGTTTTTGCACACCTCTCATAATTTCCCCTAAATCGCCGTGTTCTCGCACGCCTCTCATACCTTCCCCTATATCACTGTGTTTTCGCGCACGTCCCATAGCGTCCCCTATATCGCCCTGTTTTCGCGCACATACCACACCTTCCACTATATTTTCCTGTTTTCGCGCACCTCTCATGTCTTCCACTACATCGCTGTGTTTTCTAGCACCTCTGATGCATTCCCCTGTAACGCCAAGTTTTCGCGCACCTCTCATACTTTCCCCTATATCACCGTATTTACGCGCACCTCTCATACCTCCTCGTATATCGCCATGTTTTTATGCGCATCTCATACCGTCACCTATATCGCTGTGTTTTCGCGCACCTCCCATAGCATCCCCCATATCGCTGTGCCTTCGTGCACCTCTCATACCTTCCCTTATATCGCCCAGTTTTCGCGCACCTCTTATGCCTTCCCTTATATCGCCCAGTTTTCGCGCACCTCTTATGCCTTCCCTTATATCGCTGTGTTTTCGTGCTCCTCTCATACCTTCCCCTATATTGCCCTGTTTTCGCGCACCTCCTATACCTTCCCTTATATCATTGCGTTTTCGTGCACCCCTCATTGCTTCCCCTATATGGCTGTGTTTTCATGCACATCTCATAACGTCCCCTATATCGCTGTGTATTCGTGCACCTCTCATGTATTCCACTACATTGCTGTGTTTTCTGGCACCTCTGATGCATTCCCCTGTAACGCCAAGTTTTCGCGCACCTCTCATACTTTCCCCTATCTCGCTGTGTTCTCGCACATCTCTCATACGTTCCCCTATATCACTGTGTTTTCGCGCAAGTCCCATTGCGTCCTCTATATCGCTGTGCTTTCACGCACCTCTCATACCTTCCCCTACATCGCCCTGTTTTAGCACACATCCCATAGCTTCCACTATATAGCCCTGTTTTTGCGCCCCTCTCATGTCTTCCCCTACATCGCTGTGTTTTCTCGCACCGCTCATACTTTCCCCTATATCACCGTGTTTTCGCGCACCTCTCAGAGCTTCCCATATATCGCCGTGTTTTCATACACATCTCATACCGTCCCCTATATCACTGTGCCTTCGCGCACCTCTCATACCTTCCCCTATATCGCTGTGTTTTCGTGCACCTCTCATACCTTCACACCTTCCCCTATATCGCTGTGTTTTCACACACTTCTCATAACTTCTCCTATATCACTGTGTTTTCGTGCACCTTTCATACCTTCCCTTATATCGCTGTGTTTTCACACACCTCTCATAAATTCTCCTATATCACTGTGTTTTTGTGCACCTCTCATACCTTCACTAATATCACTGAGTTTTCATGCACATCTCATCACGTCCCCTATATCGCTGTGTATTCGCGCTCCTCCCATAGCATCCCCTATATCGCTGTGCCTTGTGCACCTCTCATAACTTCCCCTATATCGCTGTCTTTTCGCACACATCCCATAGATTCACCTCTATCGTTGTGTTATTGCTCACCTCTCATAGCTTCCCCTGTATTGCCGTGTTTTTGCTCACCTCTCATGTCTTCACCTAGATCGCTATGTTTTCGCTCTTCTCAATACTTCCCCTATATCGCTGTTTTCTCGCACAATTGATACATTCTCCCGTATCGCCGTGTTTTTGCACACCTCTCATAATTTCCTCTTTATCGCCGTGTTGTCGCACACCTCTCATACCTTCCCCTATATCACTGTGTTTTCGCGCATGTCCCATAGCGTCCCCTATATTGCTGTGTTTTCGCGCACATCCCATACCTTGCACTATATTGCCCTGTTTTCATGCACATCCCATACCTTCCACTATATTGCCCTGTTTTCGCGCACCTCTCATGTCTTCCACTACATTGTTGTGCTTTCTGGGACCTCTGATGCATTCCCCTGTAACGCCAAGTTTTTGCGCACCTCTCATACTTTCCCCTATATCGCCGTGTTTACGCGCACCTCTCATACCTCCCCCTATATCGCCATGTTTTTATGCACATCTCATACCGTCTCCTATATCGCTGTGTTTTTGCGCAACTCCCATAGCATCCCCTATATCGCTGTGCCTTCGTGCACCTCTCATACCTTCCCTTATATCGCTGCGTTTTCGCGCACCTCCTATACCTTCCTTTATATCGCTGCGTTTTCGTGCACCTCTCATAACTTCCCCTATATTGCCCTGTTTTCGCGCACCTCCTTTACGTTCCCTTATATCACAGCATTTTCGTGCACCTCTCATAGCTTCCCCTATATGGCTGTGTTTTCATGTACATCTCATAGCGTCCCCTATATCGCTGTGTATTCGTGCACCTCCCATTCCTTCCCGTATATATCTCTGTGCTTTCGTGCACCTTTCATACCTTCCCCTATATCGCTGTGTTTTCGCATACCTCTCATAACTTTTCCTATATCGCTGTGTTTTTGTGCACCTCTCATACCTTCGCTAATATCGTTGCGTTTTCATGCACATCTCATCACGTCCCCTATATCGCTGTGTATTCACGCACCTCCCATAGCATCCCCTATATCGCTGTGCCTTGCGCACCTCTCATAGCTTCCCCTTATCACTGTCTTTTCGCTCACATCCCATAGATTCACAATTATCGCCGTGTTATTGCTCACCTCTCATAGCTTCCCCTGTATCGCCGTGTTTTTGCTCACCTCTCATAGCTTCCCCTATATTGCCGTGTTTTCGCGCACCTCTCATGTCTTCACCTAGATTACTACGTTTTCGCTCCTCTCAATACTTCCCCTATATCGCTCTGTTTTCTCGCACATCTGATACATTCTCCCGTATCGCCGTGTTCTCGCATTCCTCTCATACCTTACCCTATATCGCCCTGTTTTCGTGCACATCGCATAGCTTCCACTATATTGCCCTGTTTTTGCGCACCTCTCATGTCTTCCCCTACATCGCTGTGTTTTCTCGCACCTCTGGTGCATTCCCCTGTAACGCCAAGTTTTCGCGCACCTCTCATACTTTCCCCTATATCACCGTGTTTTCGCGCACGTCTCATAGCTCCCCATATATCGCCGTGTTTTCATACACATCTCATACCGTCCCCTATATCACTGTGTTTTCACGCACCTCCCATAGCATCCCCTATATCGCTGTGCCTTCGTGCACCTCTCATAACTTCCCCTATATCGCCGTGTTTTCATGCACATCTCATAACTTCCCCTATATCGCTGTGTTTTCACACACCTCTCATGGATTCCCGACTATCGCCGTGTATTCATGCACATCTCATACCATCCCCTATATCGCTGTGCCTTGCGCACCTCTCATACCTTCCACTATATCGCTGTCCTTTCGCGCACATCCCATAGATTCACCTTTATCGCTGTGTTATTGCTCACCTCTCATGTCTTCACCTAGATCGCTATGTTTTCGCTCCTCTCAATACTTCCCCTATATCGCTGTGTTTTCTCGCACAATTGATACATTCTCCCGTATCGCCGTGTTTTTGCACACCTTTCATAATTTCCCCTATATCGCCGTGTTGTCGCACACCTCTCATACCTTCCCCTATATCACTGTGTTTTCGCGTACGTCCCATAGCGTCCCCTATATTGCTGTGTTTTCGCGCACCTCTCATACCTTCCCCTATATCGCCCTGTTTTCGCGCACATCCCATACCTTCCACTATATTGCCCTGTTTTCGCGCACCTCTCATGTCTTCCACTACATCGTTGTGTTTTCTGGCACCTCTGATGCATTCCCCTGTAACGCCAAGTTTTCGCGCACCTCTCATACTTTCCCCTATATCGCCGTGTTTACGCGCACCTCTCATAACTCCCCCTATATCGCCATGTTTTATGCACATCTCATACCGTCTCCTATATCGCTGTGATTTTGTGCACCTCCCATAGCATCCCCTATATCGCTGTGCCTTCGTGCACCTCTCATACCTTCCCTTATATCGCCCAGTTTTCGCGCACCTCCTATACCTTCCCTTATATCGCTGCGTTTTCGTGCACCTCTCATAACTTCCCCTATATTGCCCTGTTTTCGCGCACCTCTCATAACTTCCACTATATTGCCTTGTTTTCGCGCACCTCTCATGTCTTCCACTATATCACTGGGTTTTCGCGCACCTTCAATAGCATCCCCTATATTGCTGTGCCTTCGCATACCTCTCATAACTTCATCTATATCACCCTGTTTTTGAGCACCTTCCATACCTTCTCCTATATCGCTGTGCCTTGCGCACCTCTCGTACCTTCCCCTATATCGCTGTCTTGTCGCGCACATCCCATAGATTCACTTTTATCGCTGTGTTATTGCTCACCTCTCATAGCTTCCCCTACATCGCCGTGTTTTTGCGCACCTCTTATAACTTCCCCAATATCGCCGTATTGTTATGCACATCTCATAACGTCCCCTATATCGCTGTGTATTTGCACACCGCCCATAGGATCCCCTATATTGCTGTGCCTTCACGCACCTCTCATAACTTCCCCTATATCGCTGTCTTTTCGCGCACATCCCATAGATTCACCTTTATCGCTGTGTTATTGCTCACCTCTCATAGTTTCCCCTGTATCGCCGTGTTTTTCCTCACCTCTCATGCATTTCCGTATATCGCCCTGTTTTCGCGCACCTCCCATACCTTCCCCGATATCGCTGTGTTTTCGTGCTCCTCTCCTACCTTCCCCTATATCGCTGTGTTTTCGCACACCTCCCATAGCTTCACTTACATCGCTGTTATTGCGCACATCCCATAGCTTCACCTTGGTCGCTGTGTTATTGCTCACCTCTCATAGCTTACCCAATATCGTCGTGTTTTCGAGCACCTCGCATGTCTTCACCTATATCACTATGTTTTTGCTCCTTTCATTACTTCCCCTATATCGCTGTGTTTTCTCGCACCTCTGATACATTCTCCTGTATTGCCATTCTTTTGCGCACCTATTACAATTTCCCCTATATCGCCGTGTTCTCGCACACCTCTCATACCTTCACCTATATCACTGTTTTTTTGTGCATGTCCCATAGCGTCCCCTATATCGCTGTGTTTTCTCGCGCCTCTGATACATTCCCCTGTATCGCTGTGTATTCGCACACCTCCCATAGCATCCCTTGTATTGCTGTGCCTTTGCGCACCTCTCATACCGTCCCCTATATCGCCCTGTTTTCGCGCACCTTCCATACCTTCCTCTATATCGTTGTGTTTTCATGCACCTCTCATACATCCCTCTATATCGCTGTGTTTTCACGCACCTCTCATAATTTCTCCTATATCGCCGTATTTTTGCGCACCTCTCATGGCTTCCCCAATATCGCCGTGTTTTCATGCACATCTCTTAACGTCCCATATATCGCTGTGTATTCACGCACCTGCCATAGCATCCTCTACATCGCTGTTCCTTCGCACACCTCTCATACCTTCTCCTATGTCGCCCTGTTTTCGCACACCTCCCATACCGTCCCCTATATCGCTGTATTTTTGCACACCTCTCATGGCTTCCCCAATATCGCCGTGTTTTCACGCACATCTCATAACGTCTCCTATATCTCTGAGTATTCACGCACCTCGCATAGCATCCCCTATATCGCTGTGCCTTTGCGCATCGCTCATACCTTCCCCTATATGGCCCTGTTTCTGACACACCTCCCATGGCTTCGCCTACATCGCTGTGTTTTTGCGCACCTCTCATACCTTCCCCTATATAGCTGTGTTTTCACACACCTCTCATAACTTCTCCTATATCACTGAGTTTTTGCGCACCTCTCATACCTTCCCTAATATCGCTGAGTTTTCATACACCTCTCATAATTTCTCCAATATCGCTGTGTATTCGCGCACCTCTCATAGCATCTCCTATATCGCTGTGCCTTGCGCACCTCTCATAGCTTCCCCTATATCGCTGTGCCTTGCGCACCTCTCATAGCTTCCCCTATATCGCTGTCTTTTCGCGCACATCCCATAAATTCAGCTTTATCGCTGTGTTATTGCTCACCTCTCATAACTTCCCCTGTATCACCGTGTTTTTGCTCACCTCTCATGTCTTCACCTAGATCGCTATGTTTTTGCTCCTCTCAATACTTCCCCTATATGGCTGTGTTTTCATGCACATCTCATAACGTCCCCTATATCGCTGTGTATTCGTGCATCTCCCTTTCATTCCCGTATATATCTCTGTGTTTTAGTGCACCTTTCATACCTTCCCCTATATTGCTGTGTTTTCACACACCTCTCATAACTTCTCCTATATCGCTGTGTTGTTATGCACATCTCATACCTTCCTTATTATCGCTGCGTTTTCATGCACATCTCATCACGTGCCCTATATTGCTGTGTATTCACGCACATCTCATAACATCCCCTATATCGCTATGCCTTGCACACCTCTCATATCTTCCCCTATATCGCTGTCTTTTCACGCACATCCCATAGATTCTCCTCTATGGCTGTGTTATTGCTCACCTCTCATAGCTTCCCCTGTATTGCCGTGTTTTTGCTCACCTCTCATGTCTTCACCTAGATTGCTATGTTTTCGCTCCTCTCAATACTTCCCCTAAATCGCTGTGTTTTCTCGCACAATTGATACATTCTCCCGTATCGCAGTGTTTTTGCACACCTCTGATAATTTCCTCTATGTCGCCGTGTTGTCGCACACCTCTCATACCTTCCCCTATATCACTGTGTTTTCGCGCACGTCCCATAGCGTCCCCTATATTGCTGTGTTTTCGCGCACCTCTCATACCTTCCCCTATATCGCCCTGTTTTCATGCACATCCCATACCTTCCACTATATTGCCCTGTTTTCGCGCACCTCTCATGTCTTCCGCTACATCGCTGTGTTTTCTGGCACCTCTGATGCATTCCCCTATAACGTCAAGTTTTCGCGCACCTCTCATACTTTCCCCTATATCGCCGTGTTTACGCGCACCTCTCATACCTCCCCCTCTATCGCATGTTTTATGCACATCTCATACCGTCTCCTATATCGCTGTGTTTTTGCGCACCTCCCATAGCATCCCCTATATCGCTGTGCCTTCGTGCACCTCTCATACCTTCCCTTATATCGCCCAGTTTTCGCGCACCTCCTATACCTTCCCTTATATCGCTGCATTTTCGTGCACCTCTCATAACTTCCCCTATATTGCCCTGTTTTCGCGCACCTCCTATACCTTCCCTTATATCACTACATTTTTGTGCACCTCTCATAACTTCCCCTATATGGCTGTGTTTTCATGTACATCTCATAACGTCCCCTATATCGCTGTGTATTCGTGCACCTCCCATTCCTTCCCGTATATATCTCTGTGTTTTCGTGCACCTTTCATACCTTTCCCTATATCGCTGTGTTTTCGCATACCTCTCATAACTTCTCCTATATCGCTGTGTTTTTGTGCACCTCTCATACCTTCGCTAATATCGCTGCGTTTTCATGCACATCTCATCACGTCCCCTATATTGCTGTGTATTCACGCACATCCCATAGCATCCCCTATATCGCTGTGCCTTGCGCACTTCTCATAGCTTCCCCTATATCACTGTCTTTTCGCTCACATCCCATAGATTCACCGTTATCGCTGTGTTATTGCTCACCTCTCATAGCTTCTCCTGTATCGCCGTGTTTTTGCTCACCTCTCATAGCTTCTCCTATATCGCTGTGTTTTCGCGCACCTCTCATGTCTTCACCTAGATTACTCTGTTTTCGCTCCTCTCAATACTTCCCCTATATTGCTCTGTTTTTCGCAAATCTGATACATTCTCCCGTATCGCCGTGTTTTCGCACACCTTTCAAAATTTCCCCTATATCGCTGTGTTCTTGCACACCTCACATACCTTACCCTATATCGCCCTGTTTTCGTGCACATCGCATAGCTTCCACTATATTGCCCTGTTTTCACGCACCTCTCATGCATTCCACTACATCGCTGTGCTTTCTGGCACCTCTGATGCATTCCCCTGTAACGCCAAGTTTTCGCAAACCTCTCATACTTTCCCCAATCTCGCTGTGTTCTCGCACATCTTTCATACCTTTCTCTATATCACTGTGTTTTTGCGCACGTCCCATAGCGTCCTCTATATTGCTGTGCTTTCACGCACCTCTCATACCTTCCCCTCCATCGCCCTGTTTTAACGCACATCCCATAGCTTCCACTATATAGCCCTGTTTTTGCGCACCTCTCATGTCTTCCCCTACATCGCTGTTTTCTCGCACCTCTGATGCATTCCCCTGTAACGCCAAGTTTTCGCGCACCTCTCATACTTTCCCCTATATCACCGTGTTTTCGCGCACCTCTCATAGCTTCCCATATATCGCCGTGTTTTCATACACATCACATACCGTCCCCTATATCACTGTGTTTTCGCGCACCTCCCATAGCATCTCCTATATCGCTGTGCCTTCGTGCACCTCTGATACATTCCCCTATATCGCCGTGTTTTCATGCACATCTCATAACGTCCCTTATATTGCTGGGTTTTCATGCACCTCTCATAACTTCCCCTATATCGCCCTGTTTTTGTGCACCTCTCATAACTTCCCCTATATCGCTGTGTTTTCACACACCTCTCATGGTTTCCCGACTATCGCCGTGTATTCATGCACATCTCATACCATCCCCTATATCGCTGTGCCTTGCGCACCTCTCATACCTTCCACTATATCGCTGTCCTTTCGCGCACATCCCATAGATTCACCTTTATCGCTGTGTTATTGCTCACCTCTCATGTCTTCACCTAGATCGCTATGTTTTCGCTCCTCTCAATACTTCCCCTATATCGCTGTGTTTTCTCGCACAATTGATACATTCTCCCGTATCGCCGTGTTTTTGCACACCTTTCATAATTTCCCCTATATCGCCATGTTGTCGCACACCTCTCATACCTTCCCCTATATCACTGTGTTTTCGTGTACGTCCCATAGCGTCCCCTATATTGCTGTGTTTTCGCGCACCTCTCATACCTTCCCCTATATGGCCCTGTTTTCGCGCTCATCCCATACCTTCCACTATATTGCCCTGTTTTCGCGCACCTCTCATGTCTTCCACTACATCGTTGTGTTTTCTGGCACCTCTGATGCATTCCCCTGTAACGCCAAGTTTTCGCGCACCTATCATACTTTCCCCTATATCGCCGTGTTTACGCGCACCTCTCATACCTCCCCCTATATCGCCATGTTTTTATGCACATCTCATACCGTCTCCTATATCGCTGTGTATTTGCGCACCTCCCATAGCATCCCCTATATCGCTGTGCCTTCGTGCACCTCTCATACCTTCCCTTATATCGCCCAGTTTTCGCGCACCTCCTATACCTTCCCTTATATCGCTGCGTTTTCGTGCTCCTCTCCTACCTTCCCCTATATTGCTGTGTTTTCACGCACCTCTCTTAACTTCTGCTATATCGCTGTGTTTTTGCACACCTCTCATACCTTCCCCTATATCGTTGTGTTTTCAGGCACCTCTCATGGCTTCCCCAATATCACCGTGTATTCATGCACATCTCATACCATCCCCTATATCGTTGTGTTTTCGCGCACCTCCCATAGCTTCGACTACATCGCTGTTTTCGCGCACATCCCATAGCTTCACCTTGATCACTGTGTTATTGCTCACCTCTCATAGCTTACCCTATATCGCCGTGTTTTTGCGCACCTCGCATGTCTTCACCTATATCGCTATGTTTTTGCTCCTATCATTACTTCCCCTATATCGCTGTGTTTTCTCGCACCTCTGATACATTCTCATGTATTGCCATGCTTTTGCGCACCTCTTACAATTTTCCCTATATCGCCGTGTTCTCGCACACCTCTCATACCTTCACCTATATCACTGTTTTTTTGCGCATGTCCCATAGCGTCCCCTATATCGCTGTGTTTTCTCGCGCCTCTGATACATTCCCCTGTATCGCTGTGTATTCGCACACCTCCCATAGCATCCCTTGTATTGCTGTGCCTTTGCGCACCTCTCATACCGTCCCCTATATCGCCCTGTTTTCACGCACCTTCCATACCTTCCTCTATATCGCTGTGTTTTCATGCACCTCTCATACATCCCTCTATATCGCTGTGTTTTCACGCACCTCTCATAATTTCTCCTATATCGCCGTATTTTTGCGCACCTCTCATGGCTTCCCCAATATCGCAGTGTTTTCATGCACATCTCTTAACGTCCCATATATCGCTGTGTATTCACGCACCTGCCATAGCATCCTCTACATCGCTGTTCCTTCGCACACCTCTCATACCTTCTCCTATGTCACCCTGTTTTCGCACACCTCCCATACCGTCCCCTATATCGTTGTGTTTTTGCGCACCTCTCATACTTTCCCCTATATCACCGTGTTTTTGTGCACCTCTCATAGCTTCCCATATATCGCCGTGTTTTCATACACATCTCATACCGTCCCCTATATCACTGTGTTTTCGCGCACCTCCCATAGCATCTCCTATATCGCTGTGCCTTCATGCACCTCTCATGCATTCCCCTGTATCGCCCTGTTTTCGAGCACCTCTCATACCTCCCCCTATATCGCCGTGTTTTCATACAAATCTCATACCGTCCCTTATATCGCCGTGTTTTCGCGCACCTCTCATAGCTTCCCCTCTATCGCCGTATTTTCATGGGCATCTCCTAACGTCCCCTATATCGCTTTGTATTCGCGCACCTCCCATAACATCCCCTATATTGCTGTGCCTTCGCGCACCTCTCATACCTTCACCTATATCGCCCTGTTTTCGAGGACCTCCCATTCATTCTCTTATATCGCTGTGTTTTTGTGAACCTCTCATACCTTCCCTAATATCGCTGCGTTTTCATGCACATCTCATAACGTTCCGTATATCGCTGTGTATTCATGCATCTCCCATAGCATCCCCTATATTGCTGTGCCTTGCGCACCTCTCATACCTTCCCGTATATCGCTGTGTTTTTGCACACATCCCATAGATTCGCCTTTATCGCTGTGTTATTGCTCACCTCTCATAGCTTCCACTATATTGCCCTACTTTCACGCACCTCTCATGTCTTCCCCTATATCACTGTGTTTTCGTGCACCTCCTATAGCATCCCCTATATTGCTGTGTCTTCGCACTCCTCTCATACCTTCCCCTATATCGCCCTTTTCGAGCACCTCCCATAAATTCCCCTATATCGCTGTGTTTTCGTGCACCTTTCATACCTCCCCCTATATTGCTGTGTTTTCACTCACCTCTCATAACTTCTCCTATATTGCTGTATTTTTGCGCACCTCTCATAACTTCCCCTATATCGCTGCGTTTTCATGCACAACTCATAACATCCCCTATATCGCTGTGTATTCATGCACCACCCGTAGCATCCCCTATATCGCTGTGCCTTAATGCACCTCTCATAACTTCCCCTATATCACCTGGTTTTCGCACAACTCTCATACCTTCCCCTATATCGCTGTGTTTTCGTGCACCTCTCACACCTTGCCCTATATCGCCCTGTTTTCATGCACATCTCATAACGACCCCTATAATAGTGTTTTCACGCACCTGTCATAACTTCCCCTATATCGCTGTGTTTTCGCACACCTGTCATTGTTTCCCGACTATCGCCGTGTATTCATGCACATCTCATACCGTCCCCTATATCGCTGTGTTTTCGCGCACCTCTCATACATACCCCTATATCGCTGTCTTTTCGCGCATATCCCATAGCTTCACCTTTACCTCTGTGTTATTGCTCACCTCTCACAGGTTCCCCTATATCGCCATGTTTTCGCGCACCTCTCATGTCTTCACCTATATTGATATGTTCTCGCTCCTCTCATTACTTCCCTTATATCGCTGTGTTTTCTCGTACCTCTGATACATTCCCCTGTATCGCCGTGTTTTCGTGCACCTCTCATAATTTCCCCTATATCGCCGTGTTTTCGCGCACGTCCCATAGTGTCGCCTATATCGCTGTGTTTTCGAGCACCTCCCATACCTTCCACTATATTGCCCTGTTTTCGCGCACCTCCCATACCTTCCCCTATATCGCCCTGTTTTCGCGCACCTCCCATACCTCCCCCTTTATTGCTGTGTTTTCGTGCACCTCTCATACCTTCCCCTATATCGCTGTGTTTACGCACACCTGTCATTGTCTCCCGACTATCGCTGTGTATTCATGCACATCTCATACGGTCCCCTATATCGCTGTGTATTCACGCACTTCCAATAGCATCCCCTATATCGCTGTGCCTTGCGCACCTCTCATACCTTCCCCTATATCGCTGTCTTTTCGCGCACCTCCCATTCCTTCACCTTTATCGCTTTGTTATTGCTCACCTCTAATAGATTCCCCTATATCGCTGGGTTTTTGCTCACCTCTCATAGCTTCCACTATATTGCCCTGTTTTCGAGTACCTTCCATACCTTCCCCTATATTGCTGTGATTTCTTGCACCTCTCGTACCTCCCCCTATATCGCTGTGTTTACGCACACCTGTCATTGTCTCCCGACTATCGCTGTGTATTCATGCACATCTCATACGGTCCCCTATATCGCTGTGTATTCACGCACTTCCAATAGCATCCCCTATATCGCTGTGCCTTGCGCACCTCTCATACCTTCCCCTATATCGCCGTGTTTTTGCACACCTCTCATAACTTACCCTCTATCGCCATGTTGTTATGCAAATCTCATAACGTCCTCCATATCGCTGTGTATTCGCGCACCTCCCATAGCATCCCTTATATCGCTTTGCCTTCGTGCACCTCTCATACCTTCCCCTATATCGCCCTGTTTTCGCGCACCTCCCATTCCTTCACCTATATCGCTGTTTTCGTGCACCTCTCATACCTTCCCCTAAATCGCTCTTTTCGTGCACCTCTCATACCTTCCCCTATATCGATGTATTTTTGCGCAGATCTCATAACGTCCCCTTTATCGCTGTGTTATTGCTCACCTCTCATACCTTCCCCAATATCACCGTGTTTTCATGCTCATCTCAAAACGTCCCCAATGTCGCTGGGTTTTCACGCACCTCTCATAACTTCCCCTATAGCGGCCTGTTTTCGCGCTCCTCTCATACCTTCCCCTATATCACTCTGTTTTCACGCAGCTCTCATACCTTCCCCTATATCGCTGTGTTTCCGCACACCTCTCATGGCTTCCCGACTATCGCCGTGTACTCATGCACATCTCATAACTTCCCCATATCGCTGTGTTTTCGCGCACCTCCCATAGCTTCGCCTACATCGCTGTTTTTGCGCACATCCCATAGCTTCTCCTTGATCGCTGTGTTATTGCTCACCTCTCATAGCTTACCCTATATCGCCGTGTTTTCGCGCACCTCGCATGTCTTCACCTATATCGCTATGTTTTCGCTCCTATCATTACTTCCCCTATATCGCTGTGTTATCTCGCACCTCTGATAAATTCTCCTGTATTGCATGTTTTCGCGCACCACTTACAATTTCCCCTATATCGCCGTGTTCTCGCACACCTCTCATACCTTCCCCTATATCACTGCTTTTTTGCGCATGTCTCATAGCGTCCCCTATATCGCTGTGTTTTCTCGCACCTCTGAAACAATCCCCTGTATCGCCGTGGTTTCGCGCACATCCCATAGGTTCCACTATATTGCACTGTTTTTGCGCACCTCTCATGTCTTCCACTGTATCACGGTGTTTTCGGGCACCTCTCATAGCATCCCCTATATCGCTGTCCCTTCGAGCACTTCTCATAACTTCCCCTATATCGCCCTGTTTTCGCGCACCTCCCATACCTTCCCCAATATCGCTGTATTTTTGCGCAGCTCTTATACCTTCCCCTATATTGCCGTGTTTTCATACACATCTCATAACGTTCCCTATAT
The DNA here is from genome assembly GCF_030028105.1 of Mobula birostris. Lineage (NCBI taxonomy): Eukaryota > Metazoa > Chordata > Chondrichthyes > Myliobatiformes > Myliobatidae > Mobula > Mobula birostris. The sequence goes on from NW_027277196.1 coordinate 26,667, forward strand.
CGCTGGGTATTTGCGCACATCCCATAGCATCCCTAATAATTCTGTGCCTTCGCGCACCTCTCATACCTTCCCCTATATCGCCCCATTTTCACGCACCTTCCATGCCTTCCCCGATATCGCTGTGTTTTCCTGCACCTCTCATACCTCCCCCTATATCGCTGTGTTTTCACACACCTCTCATAACTTCTCCTATATCGCTGTGTTCTTGTGCACCTCTCATACCTTCCCTAATATCACTGCGTTTTCATGCACATCTCATCACGTCCCCTATATCGCTGTGTTTTTGTGCACCTCTCATACCTTCCCTAATATCACTGCGTTTTCATGCACATCTCATAACGTCCCCTATATCGCTGTGTTTTCGTGCACCTCTCATACCTCGCCCTATATCGCTGTGCCTTGCGCACCTCTCATACCTTCCCCTATATAGCTGTCTTTTCGCGCACATCCCATAGATTCACCTTTATCGCTGTGTTATTGCTCACCTCTCATAGCTTCCCCTATATCGCCGTGTTTTTGCGCACCTCTCATAACTTACCCTATATCGCCGTGTTGTTATGCACATCTCATAACGTCCTCTATATCGCTGTGTATTCGCGCAACTCCCATAGCATCCCTTATATCGCTGTGCCTTCGCGCACCTCTCATACCTTCCCAAATATCGCCCTGTTTTCGCGCACCTCCCATTCCTTCACCTATATCGCTGTTTTCGTGCACCTCTCATACCTTCTCTTATATCGCTTTGCCTGCGCGCACCTCTCATACCTTCCCCTATATCGCTGTCTTTTCACGCATATCCCACAGCTTCACCTTTTCTCTGTGTTATTGCTCACCTCTCACAGCTTCCCCTATATCGCCATGTTTTCGCGCACCTCTCATGTCTTCACCTATATTGATATGTTCTCGCTCCTCTCATTACTTCCCTTATATCGCTGTGTTTTCTCGTACCTCTGATACATTCCCCTGTATCGCCGTGTTTTCGTGCACCTCTCATAATTTCCCCTATATCGCCGTGTTTTCGCGCACGTCCCATAGTGTCGCCTATATCGCTGTGTTTTCCAGCACCTCTCATACCTTCCACTATATTGCCCTGTTTTCGCGCACCTCCCATACCTTCCCTATATCGCACCTGTTTCGCGCACCTCCCATACCTCCCCCTTTATTGCTGTGTTTTCGTGCACCTCTCATACCTTCCCCTATATCGCTGTGTTTACGCACACCTGTCATTGTCTCCCGACTATCGCTGTGTATTCATGCACATCTCATACGGTCCCCTATATCGCTGTGTATTCACGCACTTCCAATAGCATCCCCTACATCGCTGTGCCTTGTGCACCTCTCATACCTTCCCCTATATCGCTGTATTTTCGCGCACCTCCCATTCCTTCACCTTTATCGCTTTGTTATTGCTCACCTCTAATAGATTCCCCTATATCGCTGGGTTTTTGCTCACCTCTCATAGCTTCCACTATATTGCCCTGTTTCGAGTACCTTCCATACCTTCCCCTATATTGCTGTGTTTTCGTGCACCTCTCGTACCTCCCCCTATATCGCTGTGCCTTGCGCACCTCTCATACCTTCCCCTATATCGCCCTGTTTTCGCGCACCTCCCATTCCTTCACTATATCGCTTTTTTCGTGCACCTCTCATACCTTCCCTAAATCGCTCTTTTCGTGCACCTCTCATACCTTCCCCTATATCGATGTATTTTTGCGCAGATCTCATAACATCCCCTTTATCGCTGTGTTATTGCTCACTTCTCATAGCTCCCCGATATCGCCCTGTTTTCGCACTCCTCTCATGCATTCCCGTATATCGCTGTGTTTTTGCACACCTCTCATACCTTCCCCAATATCACGGTGTTTTCTTGCTCATCTCATAACGTCCCAATGTCGCTGGGTTTTCACGCACCCCTCATAACTTCCCTATAACGGCCTGTTTTCGCGCTCCTCTCATACCTTCCCTATATCACTCTGTTTTCACGCAGCTCTCATACCTTCCCCTATATTGCTGTGTTTCCGCAAACCTCTCATGGCTTCCCGACTATCGCCGTGTACTCATGCACATCTCATAACTTCCCCTATATCGCTGTGTTTTCGCGCACCTCCCATAGCTTCGCCTACATCGCTGTTTTTGCGCACATCCCATAGCTTCTCCTTGATCGCTGTGTTATTGCTCACCTCTCATAGCTTACCCTATATTGCCGTGTTTTTGCGCACCTCGCATGTCTTCACCTATATCGCTATGTTTTTGCTCCTATCATTACTTCCCTATATCGCTGTGTTATCTTGCACCTCTGATACATTCTCCTGTATTGCATGTTTTCGCGCACCGCTTACAATTTCCCCTATATCGCCGTGTTCTCGCACACCTCTCATACCTTCCCCTGTATCACTGCTTTTTGCGCATGTCTCATAGCTTCCCCTATATCGCTGTGTTTTCTCGCACCTCTGGCACAATCACCTGTATCGCCGTGATTTCGCGCACATCCCATAGGTTCCACTATATTGCACTGTTTTTGCACACCTCTCATGCATTCCCGTATATCGCTGTGTTTTTGCACACCTCTCATACCTTCCCCAATATCACCGTGGTTTCATGCACATCTCATAACGTCCCCAATGTCACTGGGTTTTCACGCACCTCTTATAACCGCCCTTATATCGCCTTGTTTTCGCGCTCCTCTCATACCTTCCCCTGTATCGCTGTGTTTTCGCACACCTCTCATGGCTTCCCGACTATCGCCGTGTATTGATGCACATCTCATAACTTCCCCTATATCGCTGTGCTGTCGCGCACCTCCCCATAGCTTCGCCTACATCGCTGTTTTCGCGCACCTCTCATACCTTCCCCTATATCGCTGTGTTTTCACGCACCTCTCATAATTTCTCCTATATCACTGTGTTTTCGCGCACGTCCAATAGCGTCCCCTATATCGCCGTGTTTTCATGCACCTCTCATGTCTTCCCCTATATCACTGTGTTTTCGTCACCTCCCATACCATCCCTATATTGCTGTGCCTTCGCACACCTCTCATACCTTTCCCTATATCGTCCCTGTTTCCCGTGCACCCTCCCATGGCTTTGCCTACATCGCAGTGTTTTTGCGCACCACTCATACCTTCCCCTATATCGCCCTGTTTCCCGCGCACCTCCCATGGCTTCGCCTACATCGCAGTGTTTTTGCGCACCTCTCATACCTTCCCCTATATCGCCCTGTTTTCACGCACATCCCATAACTTCACCATTATCGTTGTGTTATTGCTTACCTCTCATAGCTTCCCCTACATCGCCGTGTTTTCGCGCACCTCTCATGTCTTCACCTATTTCTCTGTGTTTCCGCTCCTCTCATTACTTCCCCTATATCTCTCTGTGTTCTCGCACTTCTGATACAGTTCCCTTTATCAAATGTTTTTCGCGCACCTCTCATAATTTCACCTATATCGCCGTGTTCTCGCACACCTCTCAAATCTTCCCCTATATCACTGTGTTTTCGCGCACTTCCAATAGCGTCCCCTATATCGCTGTGTTTTCACGCACCTCTCATGTCTTCCCATATATCACTGTGTTTTCGTCCACCTCCCATACCATCCCCTATATTGCTGTGCCTTCGCACACCTCTCATACCTTTCCCTATATCGCCCTGTTTTCGAGCACCTCCCATACCTTCCCCTATATCGCTGTGCTTTTGTGTACCTCACATACCTCCCCCTATATCGCTGTGTTTTCACGCACCACTCATAACTTCTCCTATATTGCTGTATTTTTGTGCACCTCTCATAACTTCCCCTATATCGCCGTGTTTTTATGCACATCTCATAACGTCCCCTATATCGCTGTGTATTCGCGCACCTCCCATAGCATCCCCTATATCGCTGTGCCTTCGTGCACCTCTCATACCTTCCCCTATATCGCCCTGTTTTCGCACACCTCCGATTCCTTCCCCTATACCGCTGTTTTTCGTGCACCTTTCACACCTTCCCCTATATCGCTGTGTTTTCACACACCTCTCATAACTTCTCCTATATCACTGAGTTTTTGTGCACCTCTCATACTTTCCCTAATAGCGCTGAGTTTTCATACACCTCTCATAATTTCCCAATATCGCTGTGCATTCGCGCACCTCTCAGAGC
>NW_027277197.1:0-30786 GCF_030028105.1 Mobula birostris
CTGTGACTAGAGGAGTGCTTGTGACTAGTGGAGTACCTGTGTCTAGTAGAGTGCCTGTGACTAGTAAAGTTTCTCTGACTAGTGGAGTGCCTGTGACTCGTGGACTGCCTGTGACTAGTAGAGTGCCTGTGACTAGTGGAGTGCCTGAGACTAGTAGAGTGCCTGTGACTAGTAAAGTGTCTCTGACTAGTGGAGTGCCTGTGACTAGTAGAGTGCCTGTGACTAGTGGAGTGCCTGTGTCTAGTAGAGTGCCTGTGACTAGTAAAGTGTCTCTGACTAGTGGAGTGCCTGTGACTAGTAGAATGCCTGTGACTAGAGGAGTGCCTGTGACTAGTGGAGCGCCTTTGACTAGTAGAGTGTCTGTGACTAGTGGATTGCCTGTGACTAGTAAAGTGCCTGTGACTAGAGGACTGCCTGTGACTAGTAGAGTGCCTGTGACTAGAGGAGTGCCTGTGACTAGTAGAGTGTCTGTGACTAGTGGATTGCCTGTGACTAGAGGAGGGCCTGTGACTATTAGTGTGCCTGTGACTAGAGGAGTGCCTGTGACTAGTGGAGTGCCTGTGACTAGTAGAGTGCCTGTGACTAGTGGAGTGCCTGAGACTAGTAGAATGCCTGTGACTAGTAGAGTGCCCGTGACTAGAGGAGTGCCTGTGACTAGTAGAGTGCCTGTGACTAGTGGAGTGCCTGTGACTAGTAGAGTGCCTGTGACTAGTGGAGTGCCTGTGACTAGCTGAGTGCCTGTGACTAGAGGAGTGCCTGTCACTAGTAGAGTGCCTGTGACTAGAGGAGTGCCTGTGACTAGTAGACTGCCTGTGCCTAGTGGAGTGCCTGTGACTAGTAGAGTGCCTGTGACTAGTGGAGTGCCTGTGACTAGTAGAGTGCCTGTGACTAGTGGAGTCCCTGTGACTAGTAGAGTGCCTGTGACTAGTAGACTGCCTCTGACTAGAGGAGTGCCTGTGACTAGTAGACGGCCTGTGACTAGATGAGTGCCTGTGACTAGCAGAGTGTCTGTGACTAGAGGAGTGCCTGTGACTAGTGGAGAGCCTGTGACTATAGAGTGCCTGTGACTAGTAGACTGCCTGTGACTAGAGGAGTGCCTGTGACTAGTACATGGCCTGTGACTAGATGAGTGCCTGTGACTAGTAGAGTGTCTGTGACTAGATGAGTGCCTATGACTAGTGGAGTGCCTGTGACTAGAGGAGTGCCTGTGACTAGTAGAGTGCCTGTGACTATTGGAGTGCTTGTGACTAGTAGAGTGTCTGTGACTAGTGGAGTGCCTGTGACTAGTAGAGTGCCTGTGACTAGAGGAGTGCCTGTGCCTAGTAGAGTGCCTGTGACTAGAGGACTGCCTGTGACTATTAGTGTGCCTGTGACTGGAGGAGTGCCTGTGACTAGTGGCGTGCCTTTGACAAGTAGGGTGCCTGTGACTACTGGAGTGCCTTTGACTTGTAGAGTGCCTGTGACAAGTAGAGTGCCTGTGACTAGAGGAGTTGCCTGTGACTAGTGGCGTGCCTGTGACTAGTAGAGTGCCTTTGACTAGTGGGAGTACCTGTGTCTAGTAGAGTGCCTGTGACTAGTAAAGTTTCTCTGACTAGTGGAGTGCCTGTGACTCGTGGACTGCCTGTGACTAGTAGAGTGCCTGTGACTAGTGGAGTGCCTGAGACTAGTAGAGTGCCTGTGACTAGTAAAGTGTCTCTGACTAGTGGAGTGCCTGTGACTAGTAGAGTGCCTGTGACTAGTGGAGTGCCTGTGTCTAGTAGAGTGCCTGTGACTAGTAAAGTGTCTCTGACTAGTGGAGTGCCTGTGACTAGTAGAATGCCTGTGACTAGAGGAGTGCCTGTGACTAGTGGAGCGCCTTTGACTAGTAGAGTGTCTGTGACTAGTGGATTGCCTGTGACTAGTAAAGTGCCTGTGACTAGAGGACTGCCTGTGACTAGTAGAGTGCCTGTGACTAGAGGAGTGCCTGTGACTAGTAGAGTGTCTGTGACTAGTGGATTGCCTGTGACTAGAGGAGGGCCTGTGACTATTAGTGTGCCTGTGACTAGAGGAGTGCCTGTGACTAGTGGAGTGCCTGTGACTAGTAGAGTGCCTGTGACTAGTGGAGTGCCTGTGACTAGTAGAATGCCTGTGACTAGTAGAGTGCCCGTGACTAGAGGAGTGCCTGTGACTAGTAGAGTGCCTGTGACTAGTGGAGTGCCTGTTGACTAGTAGAGTGCCTGTGACTAGTGGAGTGCCTGTGACTAGCTGAGTGCCTGTGACTAGAGGAGTGCCTGTCACTAGTAGAGTGCCTGTGACTAGAGGAGTGCCTGTGACTAGTAGACTGCCTGTGCCTAGTGGAGTGCCTGTGACTAGTAGAGTGCCTGTGACTAGTGGAGTGCCTGTGACTAGTAGAGTGCCTGTGACTAGTGGAGTCCCTGTGACTAGTAGAGTGCCTGTGACTAGTAGACTGCCTCTGACTAGAGGAGTGCCTGTGACTAGTAGACAGCCTGTGACTAGATGAGTGCCTGTGACTAGCAGAGTGTCTGTGACTAGAGGAGTGCCTGTGACTAGTGGAGAGCCTGTGACTATAGAGTGCCTGTGACTAGTAGACTGCCTGTGACTAGAGGAGTGCCTGTGACTAGTACATGGCCTGTGACTAGATGAGTGCCTGTGACTAGTAGAGTGTCTGTGACTAGATGAGTGCCTATGACTAGTGGAGTGGCCTGTGACTAGAGGAGTGCCTGTGACTAGTAGAGTGCCTGTGACTATTAGTGTGCCTGTGACTAGAGGAGTGCCTGTGACTAGTGGAGTGCCTGTGACTAGCAGAGTGCCTGTGACTAGTGGAGTGCCTGTGACTAGTAGAATGCCTGTGACTAGTAGAGTGCCCGTGACTAGAGGAGTGCCTGTGACTAGTAGAGTGCCTGTGACTAGTGGAGTGCCTGTGACTAGTAGAGTACCTGTGACTAGTGGAGTTCCTGTGACTAGCTGAGTGCCTGTGACTAGAGGAGTGCCTGTCACTAGTAGAGTGCCTGTGACGAGAGGAGTACCTGTGACTAGTAGAGTGTCTGTGACGAGTGGAGTGCCTGTGACTAGTAGAGTGCCTGTGACTAGAGGAGTGCCTGTGACTAGTAGACTGCCTGTGCCTAGTGGAGTTCCTGTGACTAGTAGAGTGCCTGTGACTAGTGGAGTGCCTGTGACTAGTAGAGTGCCTGTGACTAGTGGAGTGCCTGTGACTAGTAGAGTGCCTGTGACTAGTAGACTGCCTCTGACTAGAGGAGTGCCTGTGACTAGTAGACGGCCTGTGACTAGATGAGTGCCTTGACGAGCAGAGTGTCTGTGACTAGAGGAGTGCCTGTGACTAGTGGAGAGCCTGTGTCTATAGAGTGCCTGTGACTACTGGAGTGCCTGTGACTAGAGGAGTGCCTGTGACTAGTAGAGTGCCTGTGACTGTTGGAGTGCTTGTGACTAGTAGAGTGCCTGTGACTAGTGGAGTGCCTGTGACTAGAGGAGTGCCTGTGGAGTGCTCTTACTGTAGAGTGCCTGTGACTAGTGGAGTGCCTGTGACGAGAGGAGTGCCTGTGACTAGTAGAGCGCCTGTGACGAGAGGAGTGCCTGTGACTAGTAGAGCGCCTGTGACGAGTGGAGTGCCTGTGACTAGTAGAGTGCCTGAGACTAGAGGAGTGCCTGTGACTAGTAGAGTGTCTGTGACTAGTGGAGTGCCTGTGACTAGTAGAGTGCCTGTGACTAGTAGAGTGTCTGTGACTAGTGGAGTGCCTGTGACTAGAGGAGGGCCTGTGACTATTAGTGTGCCTGTGACTAGAGGAGTGCCTGTGACTAGTGGAGTGCCTGTGACTAGTAGAGTGCCTGTGACTAGTGGAGTGCCTGTGACTAGTAGAATGCCTGTGACTAGTAGAGTGCCCGTGACTAGAGGAGTGCCTGTGACTAGTAGAGTGCCTGTGACTAGTGGAGTGCCTGTGACTAGTGGAGTGCCTGTGACTAGTGGAGTGCCTGTGACTAGCTGAGTGCCTGTGACGAGAGGAGTGCCTGTGACTAGTAGAGTGTCTGTGACGAGTGGAGTGCCTGTGACTAGTAGAGTGCCTGTGACCAGAGGAGTGCCTGTGACTAGTAGACTGCCTGTGCCTAGTGGAGTGCCTGTGACTAGTAGAGTGCCTGTGACTAGTGGAGTGCCTGTGACTAGTAGAGTGCCTGTGACTAGTAGACTGCCTCTGACTAGAGGAGTGCCTGTGACTAGTAGACGGCCTGTGACTAGATGAGTGCCTGTGACCAGCAGAGTATCTGTGACTAGAGGAGTGCCTGTGACTATAGAGTGCCTGTGACTAGTGGAGTGCCTGTGACTAGAGGAGTGCCTGTGACTAGTGAGTGCCTGTGACTGTTGGAGTGCTTGTGACTAGTAGAGTGCCTGTGACTAGTGGAGTGCCTGTGACTAGAGGAGTGCCTGTGACTAGTAGAGTGCCTGTGACTAGTGGAGTCCCTTTGACTAGTAGACTGCCTGTGACTAGTAGAGTGCCCGTGACTAGAGGACTGCCTGTGACTATTAGTGTGCCTGTGACTGGAGGAGTGCCTGTGACTAGTGGCGTGCCTTTGACAAGTAGGGTGCCTGTGACTACTGGAGTGCCTTTGACTTGTAGAGTGCCTGTGACAAGTAGAGTGCCTGTGACTAGAGGAGTGCCTGTGACTAGTGGAGTGCCTGTGACTAGTAGAGTGCCTGTGACTAGTGGAGTACCTGTGTCTAGTAGAGTGCCTGTGACTAGTAAAGTTTCTCTGACTAGTGGAGTGCCTGTGACTCGTGGAGTGCCCTGGTGACTAGTAGAGTGCCTGTGACTAGTGGAGTGCCTGAGACTAGTAGAGTGCCTGTGACTAGTAAAGTGTCTCTGACTAGTGGAGTGCCTGTGACTAGTAGAGTGCCTGTGACTAGTGGAGTGCCTGTGTCTAGTAGAATGCCTGTGACTAGAGGAGTGCCTGTGACTAGTGGACCGCCTTTGACTAGTAGAGTGTCTGTGACTAGTGGATTGCCTGTGACTAGTAAAGTGCCTGTAACTAGAGGAGTGCCTGTGACTAGTAGAGTGCCTGTGACTAGAGGAGTGCCTGTGACTAGTAGAGTGTCTGTGACTAGTGAATTGCCTGTGACTGGAGGAGGGCCTGTGACTATTAGTGTGCCTGTGACTAGAGGAGTGCCTGTGACTAGTGGAGTGCCTGTGACTAGTAGAGTGCCTGTGACTAGTGGAGTGCCTGTGACTAGTAGAATGCCTGTGACTAGTAGAGTGCCCGTGACTAGAGGAGTGCCTGTGACTAGTAGACTGCCTGTGACTAGTGGAGTGCCTGTGACTAGTAGAGTGCCTGTGACTAGTGGAGTGCCTGTGACTAGCTGAGTGCCTGTGACTAGAGGAGTGCCTGTCACTAGTAGAGTGCCTGTGACTAGAGGAGTGCCTGTGACTAGTAGACTGCCTGTGCCTAGTGGAGTGCCTGTGACTAGTAGAGTGCCTGTGACTAGTGCAGTCCCTGTGACTAGTAGAGTGCCTGTGACTAGTGGAGTCCCTGTGACTAGTAGAGTGCCTGTGACTAGTAGACTGCCTCTGACTAGAGGAGTGCCTGTGACTAGTAGACGGCCTGTGACTAGAGGAGTGCCTGTGACTAGTGGAGAGCCTGTGACTATAGAGTGCCTGTGACTAGTGGAGTGCCTGTGACTAGAGGAGTGCCTGTGACTAGTAGAGTGCCTGTGACTGTTGGAGTGCTTGTGACTTGTAGAGTGCCTGTGACTAGTGGAGTGCCTGTGACTAGAGGAGTGCCAGTGACTAGTAGAGTGCCTGTGACTAGTGGAGTGCCTTTGACTAGTAGATGCCTGTGACTAGTAGAGTGCCTGTGACGAGAGGAGTGCCTGTGACTAGTAGAGCGCCTGTGACGAGAGGAGTGCCTGTGATTAGTAGAGCGCCTGTGACGAGTGGTGTGCCTGTGACTAGTAGAATGCCTGTGACTAGAGGAGTGCCTGTGACTAGTAGAGTGTCTGTGACTAGTAGAGTGCCTGTGACTAGTAGAGTGCCTGTGACTAGTGGAGTGATTTGACTAGTGGAGTGCCTGTGACTAGTAGAGTGCCTGTGACTAGAGGAGTGCCTGTGACAAGTAGAGTGCCTGTGACTAGAGGACTGCCTGTGACTATTAGTGTGCCTGTGACTGGAGGAGAGCCTGTGACTAGTGGCGTGCCTTTGACAAGTAGGGTGCCTGTGACTAGTGGAGGGCCTTTGACTTGTAGAGTGCCTGTGACAAGTAGAGTGCCTGTGACTAGATGAGTGCCTGTGACTAGCAGAGTGCCTGGGACTAGACGAGTGCCTTTCACTAGTAGAGTGCCTGTGACTAGCGGAGTGCCTGTGACTAGTGGAGTGCCTGTGACTAGTAGAGTGCCTGTGACTAGTGGAGTGCCTGTGTCTAGTAGAGTGCCTGTGACTAGTAAAGATTCTCTGACAAGTGCAGTGCCTGTGACTAGTGGAGTACCTGTGACTAGTAGAGTGCCTGTGACTACTGGAGTGCCTGAGACTAGTAGAGTGCCTGTGACTAGAAAAGTGTCTCTGACTAGTGGAGTGCCTGGGACTAGTAGAGTGCCTGTGACTAGTGGACTGCCTGTGTCTAGTAGAGTGCCTGTGACTAGTAAAGTGTCTCTGACTAGTGGAGTACCTGTGACTAGTAGAGTACCTGTGACTAGAGGAGTGCCTGTGACTAGTAGAGTGCCTGTGACTAGAGGAGCGCCTTTGACTGGTAGAGTGCCTGTCACTAGAGGAGTGCCTGTGACTAGTAGAGTGACTGTGACTAGCAGAGTGTCTGTGACTAGTGGAGTGCCTGTGACTAGTAGAGTGCCTGTGACTAGTGGAGTGCCTGTGACTTGTAGAGAGCCAGTGACTAGTGGAGTGCCAGTGACTAGTGGAGTGCCTGTGACTAGCAGAGTGCCTGTGACCAGAGGAGTGCCGGTCACTAGTAGAGTGCCTGTGACTAGCGGAGTGCCTGTGACAAGTGGAGTGCCTGTGACTTGTAGAGTGCCTGTGACTAGTGGAGTGCCTGTGTCTAGTAGAGTGCCTGTGACTAGTAAATTGTCTCTGACTAGTGCAGTGCCTGTGACTAGTAGAGTGCCTGTGACTAGAGGAGTGTATTGTGACTAGTAGAGTGCCTGTGACTAGTGGAGTGCCTGTGACTAGTAGAGTGCCTGTGACTAGAGGAGTGCCTGTGACTAGTGGAGTGCCTGTGACTAGTAGAGTGTCTGTGAATAGTGGAGTGCCTGTGACTAGTAGAGTGCCTGTGACTAGTGGAGTGCCTGACACTAGTAGAGTGCCTGTGACTAGTAGAGTGTCTGTGACTAGTGGAGTGCCTGTGACTAGTAGAGTGTCTGTGACTAGTGGAGTGCCTGTGACTAGTAGAGTGCCTGTGATTAGTGGACTGCCTGTCTCTAGTAGAGTGCCTGTGACTAGTAGAGTGCCTGTGACCAGAAGAGTGCCTGTGACTAGTAGACTGCCTGTGCCTAGTGGAGTGCCTGTGACTAGTAGAGTCCCTGTGACTAGTGGAGTGCCTGTGACTAGTAGAGTGACTGTGACTAGTAGACTGCCTCTGACTAGAGGAGTGCCTGTGACTAGTAGACGGCCTGTGACTAGATGAGTGCCTGTGACTAGCAGAGTGTCTTTGACTAGAGGAGTGCCTGTGACTAGTGGAGAGCCTGTGACTATAGAGTGCCTGTGACTAGTGGAGTGCCTGTGACTAGAGGAGTGCCTGTGACTAGTGAGTGCCTGTGACTGTTGGAGTGCTTGTGACTAGTAGAGTGCCTGTGACTAGTGGAGTGCCTGTGACTAGAGGAGTGCCTGTGACTAGTAGAGTGCCTGTGACTAGTGGAGTGCCTTTGACTAGTAGACTGCCTGTGACTAGTAGAGTGCCTGTGACGAGAGGAGTGCCTGTGACTAGTAGAGCGCCTGTGACGAGAGGAGTGCCTGTGACTAGTAGAGCGCCTGTGACGAGTGGAGTGCCTGTGACTAGTAGAGTGCCTGTGACTAGAGGAGTGCCTGTGACTAGTAGAGTGTCTGTGACTAGTGGAGTGCCTGTGACTAGCAGAGTGCCTGTGACTAGTAGAGTGTCTGTGACTAGTGGAGTGCCTGTGACTATTAGAGTGTCTGTGACTAGTGGAGTACCTGTGACTAGTAGAGTGCCTGTGACTAGTGGAGTGTCTGTGACTAGTGGAGTGCCTGTGACTAGTAGAGTGCCTGTGACTAGAGGAGTGCCTGTGACTAGTAGAGTGCCTGTGACTAGAGGACTGCCTGTGACTATTAGTGTGCCTGTGACTGGAGGAGTGCCTGTGACTAGTGGCGTGCCTTTGACAAGTAGGGTGCATGTGACTACGGGAGTGCCTTTGACTTGTAGAGTGCCTGTGACAAGTAGAGTGCCTGTGACTAGAGGAGTGCCTGTGACTAGTGGAGTGCCTGTGACTAGTAGAGTGCCTGTGACTAGTGGAGTACCTGTGTCTAGTAGAGTGCCTGTGACTAGTAAAGTTTCTCTGACTAGTGGAGTGCCTGTGATTCGTGGAGTGCCTGTGACTAGTAGAGTGCCTGTGACTAGTGGAGTGCCTGAGACTAGTAGAGTGCCTGTGACTAGTAAAGTGTCTCTGACTAGTGGAGTGCCTGTGACTAGTAGAGTGCCTGTGACTAGTGGAGTGCCTGTGTCTAGTAGAGTGCCTGTGACTAGTAACGTGTCTCTGACTAGTGGAGTGCCTGTGACTAGTAGAATGCCTGTGACTAGAGGAGTGCCTGTGACTAGTGGAGCGACTTTGACTAGTAGAGTGTCTGTGACTAGTGGATTGCCTGTGACTAATAAAGTGCCTGTGACTAGAGGAGTGCCTGTGACTAGTAGAGTGCCTGTGACTAGAGGAGTGCCTGTGACTAGTAGAGTGTCTGTGACTAGTGGATTGCCTGTGACTAGAGGAGGGCCTGTGACTATTAGTGTGCCTGTGACTAGAGGAGTGCCTGTGACTAGTGGAGTGCCTGTGACTAGTAGAGTGCCTGTGACTAGTGGAGTGCCTGTGACTAGTAGAATGCCTGTGACTAGTAGAGTGCCCGTGACTAGAGGAGTGCCTGTGACTAGTAGAGTGCCTGTGACTAGTGGAGTGCCTGTGACTAGCTGAGTGCCTGTGACTAGAGGAGTGCCTGTCACTAGTAGTGTGCCTGTGACTAGAGGAGTGCCTGTGACTAGTAGACTGCCTGTGCCTAGTGGAGTGCCTGTGACTAGTAGAGTGCCTGTGACTAGTGGAGTGCCTGTGACTAGTAGAATGCCTGTGACTAGTGGAGTCCCTGTGACTAGTAGAGTGCCTGTGACTAGTAGACTGCCTCTGACTAGAGGAGTGCCTGTGACTACTAGACGGCCTGTGACTAGATGAGTGCCTGTGACTAGCAGAGTGTCTGTGACTAGAGGAGTGCCTGTGACTAGTGGAGAGCCTGTGACTATAGAGTGCCTGTGACTAGTGGAGTGCCTGTGACTAGAGGAGTGCCTGTGACTAGTAGAGTGCCTGTGACTGTTGGAGTGCTTGTGACTAGTAGAGTGCCTGTGACTAGTGGAGTGCCTGTGACTAGAGGAGTGCCTGTGACTAGTAGAGTGCCTGTGACTAGTGGAGTGCCTTTGACTAGTAGAGTGCCTGTGACTAGTAGAGTGCCTGTGACGAGAGGAGTGCCTGTGACTAGTAGAGCGCCTGTGACGAGAGGAGTGCCTGTGACTAGTAGAGCGCCTGTGACGAGTGGAGTGCCTGTTACTGGTAGAGTGCCTGTGACTAGAGGAGTGCCTGTGACTAGTAGAGTGTCTGTGACTAGTAGAGTGTCTGTGACTAGTAGAGTGCCTGTGACTAGTAGAGTGCCTGTGACTAGTGGAGTGTCTGTGACTAGTGGAGTGCCTGTGACTAGTAGAGTGCCTGTGACTAGAGGAGTGCCTGTGACAAGTAGAGTGCCTGTGACTATTAGTGTGCCTGTGACTGGAGGAGTGCCTGTGACTAGTGGCGTGCCTTTGACAAGTAGGGTGCCTGTGACTAGTGGAGTGCCTTTGACTTGTAGAGTGCCTGTGACAAGTAGAGTGCCTGTGACTAGATGAGTGCCTGTGACTAGCAGAGTGCCTGGGACTAGACGAGTGCCTTTCACTAGTAGAGTGCCTGTGACTAGTGGAGTGCCTGTGACTAGTAGAGTGCCTGTGACTAGTGGAGTGCCTGTGTCTAGTAGAGTGCCTGTGACTAGTAAAGATTCTCTGACAAGTGCAGTGCCTGTGACTAGTGGAGTGCCTGTGACTAGTAGAGTGCCTGTGACTACTGGAGTGCCTGAGACTAGTAGAGTGCCTGTGACTAGAAAAGTGTCTCTGACTAGTGGAGTGCCTGTGACTAGTAGAGTGCCTGTGACTAGTGGACAGCCTGTGTCTAGTAGAGTGCCTGTGACTAGTAAAGTGTCTCTGACTAGTGGAGTACCTGTGACTAGTAGAGTACCTGTGACTAGAGGAGTGCCTGTGACTAGTAGAGTGCCTGTGACTAGTGGAGTGTTGTGACTAGAGGAGTGCCTGTGACTAGTAGAGTGCCTGTGACTAGTGGAGTGCCTTTGACTAGTAGACTGCCTGTGACTAGTAGAGTGCCTGTGAGGAGAGGAGTGCCTGTGACTAGTAGAGCGCCTGTGACGAGAGGAGTGCCTGTGACTAGTAGAGCGCCTGTGACGAGTGGAGTGCCTGTGACTAGTAGAGTGCCTGTGACTAGAGGAGTGCCTGTGACTAGTGGAGTGTCTGTGACTAGTGGAGTGCCTGTGACTAGCAGAGTGCCTGTGATTAGTAGAGTGTCTGTGACTAGTGGAGTGCCTGTGACTATTAGAGTGTCTGTGACTAGTGGAGTACCTGTGACTAGTAGAGTGCCTGTGACTAGTGGAGTGTCTGTGACTAGTGGAGTGCCTGTGACTAGTAGAGTGCCTGTGACTAGAGGAGTGCCTGTGACTAGTAGAGTGCCTGTGACTAGAGGACTGCCTGTGACTATTAGTGTGCCTGTGACTGGAGGAGTGCCTGTGACTAGTGGCGTGCCTTTGACAAGTAGGGTGCCTGTGACTACGGGAGTGCCTTTGACTTATAGAGTGCCTGTGACAAGTAGAGTGCCTGTGACTAGAGGAGTGCCTGTGACTAGTGGAGTGCCTGTGACTAGTAGAGTGCCTGTGACTAGTGGAGTACCTGTGTCTAGTAGAGTGCCTGTGACTAGTAAAGTTTCTCTGACTAGTGGAGTGCCTGTGATTCGTGGAGTGCCTGTGACTAGTAGAGTGCCTGTGACTAGCAGAGTGCCTGGGACTAGACGAGTGCCTTTCACTAGTAGAGTGCCTGATACTAGTGGAGTGCCTGTGACTAGTAGAGTGCCTGTGACTAGTGGAGTGCCTGTGTCTAGTAGAGTGCCTGTGACTAGTAAAGATTCTCTGACAAGTGCAGTGCCTGTGACTAGTGGAGTGCCTGTGACTAGTAGAGTGCCTGTGACTACTGGAGTGCCTGAGACTAGTAGAGTGCCTGTGACTAGAAAAGTGTCTCTGACTAGTGGAGTGCCTGTGACTAGTAGAGTGCCTGTGACTAGTGGACTGCCTGTGTCTAGTAGAGTGCCTGTGACTAGTAAAGTGTCTCTGACTAGTGGAGTACCTGTGACTAGTAGAGTACCTGTGACTAGAGGAGTGCCTGTGACTAGTAGAGTGCCTGTGACTAGTGGAGTGTTGTGACTAGAGGAGTGCCTGTGACTAGTAGAGTGCCTGTGACTAGTGGAGTGCCTTTGACTAGTAGACTGCCTGTGACTAGTAGAGTGCCTGTGAGGAGAGGAGTGCCTGTGACTAGTAGAGCGCCTGTGACGAGAGGAGTGCCTGTGACTAGTAGAGCGCCTGTGACGAGTGGAGTGCCTGTGACTAGTAGAGTGCCTGTGACTAGAGGAGTGCCTGTGACTAGTAGAGTGTCTGTGACTAGTGGAGTGCCTGTGACTAGCAGAGTGCCTGTGATTAGTAGAGTGTCTGTGACTAGTGGAGTGCCTGTGACTATTAGAGTGTCTGTGACTAGTGGAGTACCTGTGACTAGTAGAGTGCCTGTGACTAGTGGAGTGTCTGTGACTAGTGGAGTGCCTGTGACTAGTAGAGTGCCTGTGACTAGAGGAGTGCCTGTGACTAGTAGAGTGCCTGTGACTAGAGGACTGCCTGTGACTATTAGTGTGCCTGTGACTGGAGGAGTGCCTGTGACTAGTGGCGTGCCTTTGACAAGTAGGGTGCCTGTGACTACGGGAGTGCCTTTGACTTGTAGAGTGCCTGTGACAAGTAGAGTGCCTGTGACTAGAGGAGTGCCTGTGACTAGTGGAGTGCCTGTGACTAGTAGAGTGCCTGTGACTAGTGGAGTACCTGTGTCTAGTAGAGTGCCTGTGACTAGTAAAGTTTCTCTGACTAGTGGAGTGCCTGTGATTCGTGGAGTGCCTGTGACTAGTAGAGTGCCTGTGACTAGTGGAGTGCCTGAGACTAGTAGAGTGCCTGTGACTAGTAAAGTGTCTCTGACTAGTGGAGTGCCTGTGACTAGTAGAGTGCCTGTGACTAGTGGAGTGCCTGTGTCTAGTAGAGTGTCTGTGACTAGTAAAGTGTCTCTGACTAGTGGAGTGCCTGTGACTAGTAGAATGCCTGTGACTAGAGGAGTGCCTGTGACTAGTGGAGCGACTTTGACTAGTAGAGTGTCTGTGACTAGTGGATTGCCTGTGACTAATAAAGTGCCTGTGACTAGAGGAGTGCCTGTGACTAGTAGAGTGCCTGTGACTAGAGGAGTGCCTGTGACTAGTAGAGTGTCTGTGACTAGTGGATTGCCTGTGACTAGAGGAGGGCCTGTGACTATTAGTGTGCCTGTGACTAGAGGAGTGCCTGTGACTAGTGGAGTGCCTGTGACTAGTAGAGTGCCTGTGACTAGTGGAGTGCCTGTGACTAGTAGAATGCCTGTGACTAGTAGAGTGCCCGTGACTAGAGGAGTGCCTGTGACTAGTAGAGTGCCTGTGACTAGTGGAGTGCCTGTGACTAGTAGAGTGCCTGTGACTAGTGGAGTGCCTGTGACTAGCTGAGTGCCTGTGACTAGAGGAGTGCCTGTCACTAGTAGAGTGCCTGTGACTAGAGGAGTGCCTGTGACTAGTAGACTGCCTGTGCCTAGTGGAGTGCCTGTGACTAGTAGAGTGCCTGTGACTAGTGGAGTGCCTGTGACTAGTAGAGTGCCTGTGACTAGTGGAGTCCCTGTGACTAGTAGAGTGCCTGTGACTAGTAGACTGCCTCTGACTAGAGGAGTGCCTGTGACTAGTAGACGGCCTGTGACTAGATGAGTGCCTGTGACTAGCAGAGTGTCTGTGACTAGAGGAGTGCCTGTGACTAGTGGAGAGCCTGTGACTATAGAGTGCCTGTGACTAGTGGAGTGCCTGTGACTAGAGGAGTACCTGTGACTAGTAGAGTGCCTGTGACTGTTGGAGTGCTTGTGACTAGTAGAGTGCCTGTGACTAGTGGAGTGCCTGTGACTAGAGGAGTGCCTGTGACTAGTAGAGTGCCTGTGACTAGTGGAGTGCCTTTGACTAGTAGAGTGCCTGTGACTAGTACAGTGCCTGTGACGAGATGAGTGCCTGTGACTAGTAGAGCGCCTGTGACGAGAGGAGTGCCTGTGACTAGTAGAGCGCCTGTGACGAGTGGAGTGCCTGTGACTAGTAGAGTGCCTGTGACTAGAGGAGTGCCTGTGACTAGTAGAGTGTCTGTGACTAGTAGAGTGTCTGTGACTAGTAGAGTGCCTGTGACTAGTAGAGTGCCTGTGACTAGTGGAGTGTCTGTGACTAGTGGAGTGCCTGTGACTAGTAGAGTGCCTGTGACTAGAGGAGTGCCTGTGACAAGTAGAGTGCCTGTGACTAGAGGACTGCCTGTGACTATTAGTGTGCCTGTGACTGGAGGAGTGCCTGTGACTAGTGGCGTGCCTTTGACAAGTAGGGTGCCTGTGACTAGTGGAGTGCCTTTGACTTCTAGAGTGCCTGTGACAAGTAGAGTGCCTGTGACTAGATGAGTGCCTGTGACTAGCAGAGTGCCTGGGACTAGACGAGTGCCTTTCACTAGTAGAGTGCCTGTGACTAGCGGAGTGCCTGTGACTAGTGGAGTGCCTGTGACTAGTAGAGTGCCTGTGACTAGTGGAGTGCCTGTGTCTAGTAGAGTGCCTGTGACTAGTAAAGATTCTCTGACAAGTGCAGTGCCTGTGACTAGTGGAGTGCCTGTGACTAGTAGAGTGCCTGTGACTACTGGAGTGCCTGAGACTAGTAGAGTGCCTGTGACTAGAAAAGTGTCTCTCACTAGTGGAGTGCCTGTGACTAATAGAGTGCCTGTGACTAGTGGACTGCCTGTGTCTAGTAGAGTGCCTGTGACTAGTAAAGTGTCTCTGACTAGTGGAGTACCTGTGACTAGTAGAGTACCTGTGACTAGAGGAGTGCCTGTGACTAGTAGAGTGCCTGTGACTAGAGGAGCGCCTTTGACTGGTAGAGTGCCTGTCACTAGAGGAGTGCCTGTGACTAGTAGAGTGACTGTGACTAGCAGAGTGTCTGTGACTAGTGGAGTGCCTGTGACTAGTAGAGTGCCTGTGACTAGTGGTGTGCCTGTGACTTGTAGAGAGCCAGTGACTAGTGGAGAGCCAGTGACTAGTGGAGTGCCTGTGACTAGCAGAGTGCCTGTGACCAGAGGAGTGCCGGTCACTAGTAGAGTGCCTGTGACTAGCGGAGTGCCTGTGACTAGTGGAGTACCTGTGACTTGTAGAGTGCCTGTGACTAGTGGAGTGCCTGTGTCTAGTAGAGTGCCTGTGACTAGTAAATTGTCTCTGACTAGTGCAGTGCCTGTGACTAGTAGAGTGCCTGTGACTAGAGGAGTGTATTGTGACTAGTAGAGTGCCTGTGACTAGTGGAGTGCCTGTGACTAGTAGAGTGCCTGTGACTAGAGGAGTGCCTGTGACTAGTGGAGTGCCTGTGACTAGTAGAGTGTCTGTGAATAGTGGAGTGCCTGTGACTAGTAGAGTGCCTGTGACTAGTGGAGTGCCTGAGACTAGTAGAGTACCTGTGACTAGTAGAGTGTCTGTGACTAGTGGAGTGCCTGTGACTAGTAGAGTGTCTGTGACTAGTGGAGTGCCTGTGACTAGTAGAGTGCCTGTGACTAGTGGAGTGCCTGTCTCTAGTAGAGTGCCTGTGACTAGTAAAGTGTCTCTGACTAGTGGAGTGCCTGTTACTAGTAGAGTGCCTGTGACTAGAGGAGTGCCTGTGTCTAGTAGAGTGCCTGTGACTAGTGGAGTGCCTGAGACTAGCAGAGTGCCTGTGACTAGTAAAGTGTCTCTGACTAGTGGAGTGCCTGTGACTATTAGAGTGCCTGTGACTAGTGGAGTGCCTGTGTCTACTAGAGTGCCTGTGACTAGTAAAGTGTCTCTGACTAGTGGAGTGCCTGTGACTAGTAGAGTGCCTGTGACTACAGGAGTGCCTGTGACTAGTAGAGTGCCTGTGACTAGCAGAGTGCCTGTGACCAGAGGAGTGCCGGTCACTAGTAGAGTGCCTGTGACTAGCGGAGTGCCTGTGACTAGTGGAGTGCCTGTGACTAGTAGAGTGCCTGTGACTAGTGGAGTGCCTGTGTCTAGAAGAGTGCCTGTGACTAGTAAATTTTCTCTGACTAGTGCAGTGCCTGTGACTATTAGAGTGCCTGTGACTAGAGGAGTGTATTGTGACTAGTAGAGTGCCTGTGACTAGTAGAGTGTCTGTGACTAGTGGAGTGCCTGTGACTAGTAGAGTGCCTTTGACTAGTGGAGTGCCTGTGTCTAGTAGAGTGCCTGTGACTAGTAAAGTGTCTCTGACTAGTGGAGTGCCTGTTACTAGTAGAGTGCCTGTGACTAGAGGAGTGCCTGTGTCTAGTAGAGGGCCTGTGACTAGTGGAGTGCCTGAGACTAGCAGAGTGCCTGTGACTAGTAAAGTGTCTCTGACTAGTGGAGTGCATGTGACTAGTAGAGTGCCTGTGACTAGTGGAGTGTCTGTGTCTAGTAGAGTGCCTGTGACTAGTAAAGTGTCTCTGACTAGTGGAGTGCCTGTGACTACTAGAGTACCTGTGACTGGAGGAGTGCCTGTGACTAGTAGAGTGCCTGTGTCTAGTGGAGTGCCTGTGACTAGTAGAGTGTCTGTGACTAGTGGAGTTCCTGTGACTAGTAGAGTGTCTGTGACTAGTGGAGTGCCTGTGACTAGTAGAGTACCTGTGACTAGTGGAGTGCCTGTGACTAGTAGAGTACCTGTGACTAGTGGAGTGCCTGTGTCTAGTAGAGTGCCTGTGACTAGTAAAGTGTCTCTTACTAGTGGAGTGCCTGTGACTAGTAGAGTGCCTGTGACTAGAGGAGTGCCTGTGTCTAGTAGAGTGCCTGTGACTAGTGGAGTGCCTGAGACTAGCAGAGTGCCTGTGACTAGTAAAGTGTCTCTGACTAGTGGAGTGCCTGTGACTAGTAGAGTGCCTGTGACTAGTGGAGTGCCTGTGTCTAGTAGAGTGCCTGTGACTAGTAAAGTGTCTCTGACTAGTGGAGTGCCTGTGACTAGTAGAGTATCTGTGACTAGAGGAGTGCCTGTGACTAGTAGAGTGCCTGTGACTAGTGGAGTCCCTGTGACTAGTAGAGTGTCTGTGACTAATAGATTGCCTGTAACTAGTAGAGTGCCTGTGACTAGAGGAGTGCCTGTGACTAGAGGAGTGCCTGTGACTAGTGGAGTGTCTGTGACTAGTGGAGTGCCTGTGACTAGTAGAGTGCCTGTGACTAGTAGAGTGTCTGTGACTAGTGGACTGCCTGTGACTAGTAGAGTGTCTGTGACGAGTGGAGTGCCTGTAACTAGTAGAGTGCCTGTGACAAGTGGAGTGCCTGTGACTAGTAGAGTACCTGTGACTAGAGGAGTGCCTGTAACTAGTAGAGTGCCTGTGACTAGTGGAGTGCCTGTGACTAGAGGAGTGCCTGTGACAAGCAGAGTGTCTGTGACTTGTGGAGTGCCTGAAACTAGTAGAGTGCCTGTGACTAGTGGAGTGCCTGTGACTTGTAGAGTGCCTGGGACTAGTGGAGTGCCTGTGACTAGCAGAGTGCCTGTGACTAGAGGAGTGCCTGTCAGTAGTAGAGTGCCTGTGACTAGCGGAGTGCCTGTGACTAGTGGTGTACCTGTGACTAGTAGAGTGCCTGTGACTAGTGGAGTGCCTGTGTCTACTGGAGTGCCTGTGACTAGTAAATTGTCTCTGACTAGTGCAGTGCCTGTGAATAGTAGAGTGCCTGTGACTAGTGGAGTGCCTGAGACTACTAGAGTGCCTGTGACTAGAGGAGTGCCTGTGACTAGTGTAGTGCCTGTGACTAGTAGAGTGTCTGTGACTAGTGGAGTGCCAGTGACTAGTAGAGTGCCTGTGACTAGTGGCGTGCCTGAGACTAGTAGACTGCCTGTGACTAGTAGAGTGTCTGTGACTAGTGGAGTGCCTGTGACTAGTAGAGTGCCTGTGACTAGAGGAGTGCCTGTGACTAGCAGACTGCCTGTGACTAATGGAGTGCCTGTGACTAGTAGAGTGCCTGTGACTAGTGGAGTGCCTGTGACTAGTAGAGTGCCTGTGACTAGTGGAGTGCCTGTGACTAGTAGAGTGCCTGTGACTAGTAGACTGCCTCTGACTAGAGGAGTGCCTGTGACTAGTAGACGGCCTGTGACTAGATGAGTGCCTGTGACTAGTAGAGTGTCTGTTACTAGAGGAGTGCCTGTGACTAGTGGAGAGCCTGTGACTATAGAGTGCCTGTGACTAGTGGAGTGCCTGTGACTAGAGGAGTGCCTCTGACTGGTAGAGTGCCTGTGACTGTTGGAGTGCTTGTGACTAGAGGAGTGCCTGTGAATATTAGTGTGTCTGTGACTAGAGGAGTGCCTGTGACTAGTGGCGTGCCTGTGACAAGTAGAGTGCCTGTGACTAGTGGAGTGCCTTTGACTAGTAGAGAGCCTGTGACTAGTAGAGTGCCTGTGACGAGAGGAGTGCCTGTGACTAGTAGAGCGTCTGTGACGAGTGGAGTGCCTGTGACTAGTAGAGTGCCTGTGACTAGAGGAGTGCCTGTGACTAGTAGAGTGCCTGTGACTAGAGGAGTGCCTGTGACTAGTAGAGTGTCTGTGACTAGTGGAGTGCCTGCGACTAGTAGAGTGCCTGTGACTAGTAGAGTGTCTGTGACTAGTGGAGTGCCTGTGACTAGTAGAGTGTCTGTGACTAGTGGAGTACCTGTGACTAGTAGAGTGCCTGTGACTAGTGGAGTGTCTGTGACTAGTGGAGTGCCTGTGACTAGAAAAGTGTCTCTCACTAGTGGAGTGCCTGTGACTAGTAGAGTGCCTGTGACTAGTGGACTGCCTGTGTCTAGTAGAGTGCCTGTGACTAGTAAAGTGTCTCTGACTAGTGGAGTACCTGTGACTAGTAGAGTACCTGTGACTAGAGGAGTGCCTGTGACTAGTAGAGTGCCTGTGACTAGAGGAGCGACTTTGACTGGTAGAGTGCCTGTCACTAGAGGAGTGCCTGTGACTAGTAGAGTGACTGTGACTAGCAGAGTGTCTGTGACTAGTGGAGTGCCTGTGACTAGTAGAGTGCCTGTGACTAGTGGAGTGCCTGTGATTTGTAGAGAGCCAGTGACTAGTGGAGAGCCAGTGACTAGTGGAGTGCCTGTGACTAGCAGAGTGCCTGTGACCAGAGGAGTGCCGGTCACTAGTAGAGTGCCTGTGACTAGCGGAGTGCCTGTGACTAGTGGAGTACCTGTGACTTGTAGAGTGCCTGTGACTAGTGGAGTGCCTGTGTCTAGTAGAGTGCCTGTGACTAGTAAATTGTCTCTGACTAGTGCAGTTCCTGTGACTAGTAGAGTGCCTGTGACTAGAGGAGTGTATTGTGACTAGTAGAGTGCCTGTGACTAGTGGAGTGCCTGTGACTAGTAGAGTGCCTGTGACTAGAGGAGTGCCTGTGACTAGTGGAGTGCCTGTGACTAGTAGAGTGTCTGTGAATAGTGGAGTGCCTGTGACTAGTAGAGTGCCTGTGACTAGTGGAGTGCCTGAGACTAGTAGAGTACCTTTGACTAGTAGAGTGTCTGTGACTAGTGGAGTGCCTGTGACTAGTAGAGTGTCTGTGACTAGTGGAGTGCCTGTGACTAGTAGAGTGCCTGTGACTAGTGGAGTGCCTGTCTCTAGTAGAGTGCCTGTGACTAGTAAAGTGTCTCTGACTAGTGGAGTGCCTGTTACTAGTAGAGTGCCTGTGACTAGAGGAGTGCCTGTGTCTAGTAGAGTGCCTGTGACTAGTGGAGTGCCTGAGACTAGCAGAGTGCCTGTGACTAGTAAAGTGTCTCTGACTAGTGGAGTGCCTGTGACTATTAGAGTGCCTGTGACTAGTGGAGTGCCTGTGTCTACTAGAGTGCCTGTGACTAGTAAAGTGTCTCTGACTAGTGGAGTGCCTGTGACTAGTAGAGTGCCTGTGACTACAGGAGTGCCTGTGACTAGTAGAGTGCCTGTGACTAGCAGAGTGCCTGTGACCAGAGGAGTGCCGGTCACTAGTAGAGTGCCTGTGACTAGCGGAGTGCCTGTGACTAGTGGAGTGCCTGTGACTAGTAGAGTGCCTGTGACTAGTGGAGTGCCTGTGTCTAGAAGAGTGCCTGTGACTAGTAAATTTTCTCTGACTAGTGCAGTGCCTGTGACTATTAGAGTGCCTGTGACTAGAGGAGTGTATTGTGACTAGTAGAGTGCCTGTGACTAGTAGAGTGTCTGTGACTAGTGGAGTGCCTGTGACTAGTAGAGTGCCTTTGACTAGTGGAGTGCCTGTGTCTAGTAGAGTGCCTGTGACTAGTAAAGTGTCTCTGACTAGTGGAGTGCCTGTTACTAGTAGAGTGCCTGTGACTAGAGGAGTGCCTGTGTCTAGTAGAGGGCCTGTGACTAGTGGAGTGCCTGAGACTAGCAGAGTGCCTGTGACTAGTAAAGTGTCTCTGACTAGTGGAGTGCATGTGACTAGTAGAGTGCCTGTGACTAGTGGAGTGTCTGTGTCTAGTAGAGTGCCTGTGACTAGTAAAGTGTCTCTGACTAGTGGAGTGCCTGTGACTACTAGAGTACCTGTGACTAGAGGAGTGCCTGTGACTAGTAGAGTGCCTGTGTCTAGTGGAGTGCCTGTGACTAGTAGAGTGTCTGTGACTAGTGGAGTTCCTGTGACTAGTAGAGTGTCTGTGACTAGTGGAGTGCCTGTGACTAGTAGAGTACCTGTGACTAGTGGAGTGCCTGTGACTAGTAGAGTGCCTGTGACTAGTGGAGTGCCTGTGTCTAGTAGAGTGCCTGTGACTAGTAAAGTGTCTCTTACTAGTGGAGTGCCTGTGACTAGTAGAGTGCCTGTGACTAGAGGAGTGCCTGTGTCTAGTAGAGTGCCTGTGACTAGTGGAGTGCCTGAGACTAGCAGAGTGCCTGTGACTAGTAAAGTGTCTCTGACTAGTGGAGTGCCTGTGACTAGTAGAGTGCCTGTGACTAGTGGAGTGCCTGTGTCTAGTAGAGTGCCTGTGACTAGTAAAGTGTCTCTGACTAGTGGAGTGCCTGTGACTAGTAGAGTATCTGTGACTAGAGGAGTGCCTGTGACTAGTAGAGTGCCTGTGACTAGTGGAGTCCCTGTGACTAGTAGAGTGTCTGTGACTAATAGATTGCCTGTAACTAGTAGAGTGCCTGTGACTAGAGGAGTGCCTGTGACTAGAGGAGTGCCTGTGACTAGTGGAGTGTCTGTGACTAGTGGAGTGCCTGTGACTAGTAGAGTGCCTGTGACTAGTAGAGTGTCTGTGACTAGTGGACTGCCTGTGACTAGTAGAGTGTCTGTGACGAGTGGAGTGCCTGTAACTAGTAGAGTGCCTGTGACAAGTGGAGTGCCTGTGACTAGTAGAGTGCCTGTGACTAGAGGAGTGCCTGTAACTAGTAGAGTGCCTGTGACTAGTGGAGTGCCTGTGACTAGAGGAGTGCCTGTGACAAGCAGAGTGTCTGTGACTTGTGGAGTGCCTGAAACTAGTAGAGTGCCTGTGACTAGTGGAGTGCCTGTGACTTGTAGAGTGCCTGGGACTAGTGGAGTGCCTGTGACTAGCAGAGTGCCTGTGACTAGAGGAGTGCCTGTCAGTAGTAGAGTGCCTGTGACTAGCGGAGTGCCTGTGACTAGTGGTGTACCTGTGACTAGTAGAGTGCCTGTGACTAGTGGAGTGCCTGTGTCTACTGGAGTGCCTGTGACTAGTAAATTGTCTCTGACTAGTGCAGTGCCTGTGAATAGTAGAGTGCCTGTGACTAGTGGAGTGCCTGAGACTACTAGAGTGCCTGTGACTAGAGGAGTACCTGTGACTAGTGTAGTGCCTGTGACTAGTAGAGTGTCTGTGACTAGTGGAGTGCCAGTGACTAGTAGAGTGCCTGTGACTAGTGGAGTGCCTGAGACTAGTAGACTGCCTGTGACTAGTAGAGTGTCTGTGACTAGTGGAGTGCCTGTGACTAGTAGAGTGCCTGTGACTAGAGGAGTGCCTGTGACTAGCAGACTGCCTGTGACTAATGGAGTGCCTGTGACTAGTAGAGTGCCTGTGACTAGTGGAGTGCCTGTGACTAGTAGAGTGCCTGTGACTAGTGGAGTGCCTGTGACTAGTAGAGTGCCTGTGACTAGTAGACTGCCTCTGACTAGAGGAGTGCCTGTGACTAGTAGACGGCCTGTGACTAGATGAGTGCCTGTGACTAGTAGAGTGTCTGTTACTAGAGGAGTGCCTGTGACTAGTGGAGAGCCTGTGACTATAGAGTGCCTGTGACTAGTGGAGTGCCTGTGACTAGAGGAGTGCCTCTGACTGGTAGAGTGCCTGTGACTGTTGGAGTGCTTGTGACTAGAGGAGTGCCTGTGAATATTAGTGTGTCTGTGACTAGAGGAGTGCCTGTGACTAGTGGCGTGCCTGTGACAAGTAGAGTGCCTGTGACTAGTGGAGTGCCTTTGACTAGTAGAGAGCCTGTGACTAGTAGAGTGCCTGTGACGAGAGGAGTGCCTGTGACTAGTAGAGCGTCTGTGACGAGTGGAGTGCCTGTGACTAGTAGAGTGCCTGTGACTAGAGGAGTGCCTGTGACTAGTAGAGTGCCTGTGACTAGAGGAGTGCCTGTGACTAGTAGAGTGTCTGTGACTAGTGGAGTGCCTGCGACTAGTAGAGTGCCTGTGACTAGTAGAGTGTCTGTGACTAGTGGAGTGCCTGTGACTAGTAGAGTGTCTGTGACTAGTGGAGTACCTGTGACTAGTAGAGTGCCTGTGACTAGTGGAGTGTCTGTGACTAGTGGAGTGCCTGTGACTAGTAGAGTACCTGTGACTAGAGGAGTGCCTGTGACTAGTAGAGTGCCTGTGACTAGAGGAGCGCCTTTGACTGGTAGAGTGCCTGTCACTAGAGGAGTGCCTGTGACTAGTAGAGTGACTGTGACTAGCAGAGTGTCTGTGACTAGTGGAGTGCCTGTGACTAGTAGAGTGCCTGTGACTAGTGGAGTGCCTGTGACTTGTAGAGAGCCAGTGACTAGTGGAGTGCCAGTGACTAGTGGAGTGCCTGTGACTAGCAGAGTGCCTGTGACCAGAGGAGTGCCGGTCACTAGTAGAGTGCCTATGACTAGCGGAGTGCCTGTGACTAATGGAGTGCCTGTGACTTGTAGAGTGCCTGTGACTAGTGGAGTGCCTGTGTCTAGTAGAGTGCCTGTGACTAGTAAATTGTCTCTGACTAGTGCAGTGCCTGTGACTAGTAGAGTGCCTGTGACTAGAGGAGTGTATTGTGACTAGTAGAGTGCCTGTGACTAGTGGAGTGCCTGTGACTAGAGGAGTGCCTGTAACTAGTAGAGTGCCTGTGACTAGTGGAGTGCCTGTGACTAGAGGAGTGCCTGTGACAAGCAGAGTGTCTGTGACTTGTGGAGTGCCTGAAACTAGTAGAGTGCCTGTGACTAGTGGAGTGCCTGTGACTTGTAGAGTGCCTGGGACTAGTGGAGTGCCTGTGACTAGCAGAGTGCCTGTGACTAGAGGAGTGCCTGTCAGTAGTAGAGTGCCTGTGACTAGCGGAGTGCCTGTGACTAGTGGTGTACCTGTGACTAGTAGAGTGCCTGTGACTAGTGGAGTGCCTGTGTCTACTGGAGTGCCTGTGACTAGTAAATTGTCTCTGACTAGTGCAGTGCCTGTGAATAGTAGAGTGCCTGTGACTAGTGGAGTGCCTGAGACTACTAGAGTGCCTGTGACTAGAGGAGTACCTGTGACTAGTGTAGTGCCTGTGACTAGTAGAGTGTCTGTGACTAGTGGAGTGCCAGTGACTAGTAGAGTGCCTGTGACTAGTGGAGTGCCTGAGACTAGTAGACTGCCTGTGACTAGTAGAGTGTCTGTGACTAGTGGAGTGCCTGTGACTAGTAGAGTGCCTGTGACTAGAGGAGTGCCTGTGACTAGCAGACTGCCTGTGACTAATGGAGTGCCTGTGACTAGTAGAGTGCCTGTGACTAGTGGAGTGCCTGTGACTAGTAGAGTGCCTGTGACTAGTGGAGTGCCTGTGACTAGTAGAGTGCCTGTGACTAGTAGACTGCCTCTGACTAGAGGAGTGCCTGTGACTAGTAGACGGCCTGTGACTAGATGAGTGCCTGTGACTAGTAGAGTGTCTGTTACTAGAGGAGTGCCTGTGACTAGTGGAGAGCCTGTGACTATAGAGTGCCTGTGACTAGTGGAGTGCCTGTGACTAGAGGAGTGCCTCTGACTGGTAGAGTGCCTGTGACTGTTGGAGTGCTTGTGACTAGAGGAGTGCCTGTGAATATTAGTGTGTCTGTGACTAGAGGAGTGCCTGTGACTAGTGGCGTGCCTGTGACAAGTAGAGTGCCTGTGACTAGTGGAGTGCCTTTGACTAGTAGAGAGCCTGTGACTAGTAGAGTGCCTGTGACGAGAGGAGTGCCTGTGACTAGTAGAGCGTCTGTGACGAGTGGAGTGCCTGTGACTAGTAGAGTGCCTGTGACTAGAGGAGTGCCTGTGACTAGTAGAGTGCCTGTGACTAGAGGAGTGCCTGTGACTAGTAGAGTGTCTGTGACTAGTGGAGTGCCTGCGACTAGTAGAGTGCCTGTGACTAGTAGAGTGTCTGTGACTAGTGGAGTGCCTGTGACTAGTAGAGTGTCTGTGACTAGTGGAGTACCTGTGACTAGTAGAGTGCCTGTGACTAGTGGAGTGTCTGTGACTAGTGGAGTGCCTGTGACTAGTAGAGTACCTGTGACTAGAGGAGTGCCTGTGACTAGTAGAGTGCCTGTGACTAGAGGAGCGCCTTTGACTGGTAGAGTGCCTGTCACTAGAGGAGTGCCTGTGACTAGTAGAGTGACTGTGACTAGCAGAGTGTCTGTGACTAGTGGAGTGCCTGTGACTAGTAGAGTGCCTGTGACTAGTGGAGTGCCTGTGACTTGTAGAGAGCCAGTGACTAGTGGAGTGCCAGTGACTAGTGGAGTGCCTGTGACTAGCAGAGTGCCTGTGACCAGAGGAGTGCCGGTCACTAGTAGAGTGCCTATGACTAGCGGAGTGCCTGTGACTAATGGAGTGCCTGTGACTTGTAGAGTGCCTGTGACTAGTGGAGTGCCTGTGTCTAGTAGAGTGCCTGTGACTAGTAAATTGTCTCTGACTAGTGCAGTGCCTGTGACTAGTAGAGTGCCTGTGACTAGAGGAGTGTATTGTGACTAGTAGAGTGCCTGTGACTAGTGGAGTGCCTGTGACTGGAAGAGAGCCTGTGACTAGAGGAGTGCCTGTGACTAGTGGAGTGCCTGTGACTAGTAGAGTGTCTGTGAATAGTGGAGTGCCTGTGACTAGTAGAGTGCCTGTGACTAGTGCAGTGCCTGAGACTAGTAGAGTACCTGTGACTAGTAGAGTGCCTGTGACTAGTGGAGTGCCTGTGACTAGTAGAGTGTCTGTGACTAGTGGAGTGCCTGTGACTAGTAGAGTGCCTGTGACTAGTGGAGTGCCTGTGTCTAGTAGAGTGCCTGTGACTAGTAAAGTTTCTCTGACTAGTGGAGTGCCTGTTACTAGTAGAGTGCCTGTGACTAGAGGAGTGCCTGTGTCTAGTAGAGTGCCTGTGACTAGTGGAGTGCCTGAGACTAGCAGAGTGCCTGTGACAAGTAAAGTGTCTCTGACTAGTGGAGTGCCTGTGACTAGTAGAGTGCCTGTGACTAGTGGAGTGCCTGTGTCTAGTAGAGTGCCTGTGACTAGTAAAGTGTCTCTGACTAGTGGAGTGCCTGTTACTAGTAGAGTGCCTGTGACTAGAGGAGTGCCTGTGTCTAGTAGAGGGCCTGTGACTAGTGGAGTGCCTGAGACTAGCAGAGTGCCTGTGACTAGTAAAGTGTCTCTGACTTGTGGAGTGCATGTGACTAGTAGAGTGCCTGTGACTAGTGGAGTGTCTGTGTCTAGTAGAGTGCCTGTGACTAGTAAAGTGTCTCTGACTAGTGGAGTGCCTGTGACTACTAGAGTACCTGTGACTAGAGGAGTGCCTGTGACTAGTAGAGTGCCTGTGTCTAGTGGAGTGCCTGTGACTAGTAGAGTGTCTGTGACTAGTGGAGTTCCTGTGACTAGTAGAGTGTCTGTGACTAGTGGAGTGCCTGTGACTAGTAGAGTACCTGTGACTAGTGGAGTGCCTGTGACTAGTAGAGTGCCTGTGACTAGTGGAGTGCCTGTGTCTAGTAGAGTGCCTGTGACTAGTAAAGTGTCTCTTACTAGTGGAGTGCCTGTGACTAGTAGAGTGCCTGTGACTAGAGGAGTGCCTGTGTCTAGTAGAGTGCCTGTGACTAGTGGAGTGCCTGAGACTAGCAGAGTGCCTGTGACTAGTAAAGTGTCTCTGACTAGTGGAGTGCCTGTGACTAGTAGAGTGCCTGTGACTAGTGGAGTGCCTGTGTCTAGTAGAGTGCCTGTGACTAGTAAAGTGTCTCTGACTAGTGGAGTGCCTGTGACTAGTAGAGTATCTGTGACTAGAGGAGTGCCTGTGACTAGTAGAGTGCCTGTGACTAGAGGAGTGCCTGTAACTAGTAGAGTGCCTGTGACTAGTGGAGTGCCTGTGACTAGTAGAGTATCTGTGACTAGAGGAGTGCCTGTGACTAGTAGAGTGCCTGTGACTAGAGGAGTGCCTGTAACTAGTAGAGTGCCTGTGACTAGTGGAGTGCCTGTTACTAGTAGAGTGCCTGTGACTAGAGGAGTGCCTGTGTCTAGTAGAGGGCCTGTGACTAGTGGAGTGCCTGAGACTAGCAGAGTGCCTGTGACTAGTAAAGTGTCTCTGACTTGTGGAGTGCATGTGACTAGTAGAGTGCCTGTGACTAGTGGAGTGTCTGTGTCTAGTAGAGTGCCTGTGACTAGTAAAGTGTCTCTGACTAGTGGAGTGCCTGTGACTACTAGAGTACCTGTGACTAGAGGAGTGCCTGTGACTAGTAGAGTGCCTGTGTCTAGTGGAGTGCCTGTGACTAGTAGAGTGTCTGTGACTAGTGGAGTTCCTGTGACTAGTAGAGTGTCTGTGACTAGTGGAGTGCCTGTGACTAGTAGAGTACCTGTGACTAGTGGAGTGCCTGTGACTAGTAGAGTGCCTGTGACTAGTGGAGTGCCTGTGTCTAGTAGAGTGCCTGTGACTAGTAAAGTGTCTCTTACTAGTGGAGTGCCTGTGACTAGTAGAGTGCCTGTGACTAGAGGAGTGCCTGTGTCTAGTAGAGTGCCTGTGACTAGTGGAGTGCCTGAGACTAGCAGAGTGCCTGTGACTAGTAAAGTGTCTCTGACTAGTGGAGTGCCTGTGACTAGTAGAGTGCCTGTGACTAGTGGAGTGCCTGTGTCTAGTAGAGTGCCTGTGACTAGTAAAGTGTCTCTGACTAGTGGAGTGCCTGTGACTAGTAGAGTATCTGTGACTAGAGGAGTGCCTGTGACTAGTAGAGTGCCTGTGACTAGAGGAGTGCCTGTAACTAGTAGAGTGCCTGTGACTAGTGGAGTGCCTGTGACTAGAGGAGTGCCTGTGACAAGCAGAGTGTCTGTGACTTGTGGAGTGCCTGAAACTAGTAGAGTGCCTGTGACTAGTGGAGTGCCTGTGACTTGTAGAGTGCCTGGGACTAGTGGAGTGCCTGTGACTAGCAGAGTGCCTGTGACTAGAGGAGTGCCTGTCAGTAGTAGAGTGCCTGTGACTAGCGGAGTGCCTGTGACTAGTGGTGTACCTGTGACTAGTAGAGTGCCTGTGACTAGTGGAGTGCCTGTGTCTACTGGAGTGCCTGTGACTAGTAAATTGTCTCTGACTAGTGCAGTGCCTGTGAATAGTAGAGTGCCTGTGACTAGTGGAGTGCCTGAGACTACTAGAGTGCCTGTGACTAGAGGAGTACCTGTGACTAGTGTAGTGCCTGTGACTAGTAGAGTGTCTGTGACTAGTGGAGTGCCAGTGACTAGTAGAGTGCCTGTGACTAGTGGAGTGCCTGAGACTAGTAGACTGCCTGTGACTAGTAGAGTGTCTGTGACTAGTGGAGTGCCTGTGACTAGTAGAGTGCCTGTGACTAGAGGAGTGCCTGTGACTAGCAGACTGCCTGTGACTAATGGAGTGCCTGTGACTAGTAGAGTGCCTGTGACTAGTGGAGTGCCTGTGACTAGTAGAGTGCCTGTGACTAGTGGAGTGCCTGTGACTAGTAGAGTGCCTGTGACTAGTAGACTGCCTCTGACTAGAGGAGTGCCTGTGACTAGTAGACGGCCTGTGACTAGATGAGTGCCTGTGACTAGTAGAGTGTCTGTTACTAGAGGAGTGCCTGTGACTAGTGGAGAGCCTGTGACTATAGAGTGCCTGTGACTAGTGGAGTGCCTGTGACTAGAGGAGTGCCTCTGACTGGTAGAGTGCCTGTGACTGTTGGAGTGCTTGTGACTAGAGGAGTGCCTGTGAATATTAGTGTGTCTGTGACTAGAGGAGTGCCTGTGACTAGTGGCGTGCCTGTGACAAGTAGAGTGCCTGTGACTAGTGGAGTGCCTTTGACTAGTAGAGAGCCTGTGACTAGTAGAGTGCCTGTGACGAGAGGAGTGCCTGTGACTAGTAGAGCGTCTGTGACGAGTGGAGTGCCTGTGACTAGTAGAGTGCCTGTGACTAGAGGAGTGCCTGTGACTAGTAGAGTGCCTGTGACTAGAGGAGTGCCTGTGACTAGTAGAGTGTCTGTGACTAGTGGAGTGCCTGCGACTAGTAGAGTGCCTGTGACTAGTAGAGTGTCTGTGACTAGTGGAGTGCCTGTGACTAGTAGAGTGTCTGTGACTAGTGGAGTACCTGTGACTAGTAGAGTGCCTGTGACTAGTGGAGTGTCTGTGACTAGTGGAGTGCCTGTGACTTGTAGAGTACCTGTGACTAGAGGAGTGCCTGTGACTAGTAGAGTGCCTGTGACTAGAGGAGCGCCTTTGACTGGTAGAGTGCCTGTCACTAGAGGAGTGCCTGTGACTAGTAGAGTGACTGTGACTAGCAGAGTGTCTGTGACTAGTGGAGTGCCTGTGACTAGTAGAGTGCCTGTGACTAGTGGAGTGCCTGTGACTTGTAGAGAGCCAGTGACTAGTGGAGTGCCAGTGACTAGTGGAGTGCCTGTGACTAGCAGAGTGCCTGTGACCAGAGGAGTGCCGGTCACTAGTAGAGTGCCTATGATTAGCGGAGTGCCTGTGACTAATGGAGTGCCTGTGACTTGTAGAGTGCCTGTGACTAGTGGAGTGCCTGTGTCTAGTAGAGTGCCTGTGACTAGTAAATTGTCTCTGACTAGTGCAGTGCCTGTGACTAGTAGAGTGCCTGTGACTAGAGGAGTGTATTGTGACTAGTAGAGTGCCTGTGACTAGTGGAGTGCCTGTGACTGGAAGAGAGCCTGTGACTAGAGGAGTGCCTGTGACTAGTGGAGTGCCTGTGACTAGTAGAGTGTCTGTGAATAGTGGAGTGCCTGTGACTAGTAGAGTGGCCTGTGACTAGTGCAGTGCCTGAGACTAGTAGAGTACCTGTGACTATAGTAGAGTGTCTGTGACTAGTGGAGTGCCTGTGACTAGTAGAGTGTCTGTGACTAGTGGAGTGCCTGTGACTAGTAGAGTGCCTGTGACTAGTGGAGTGCCTGTGTCTAGTAGAGTGCCTGTGACTAGTAAAGTTTCTCTGACTAGTGGAGTGCCTGTTACTAGTAGAGTGCCTGTGACTAGAGGAGTGCCTGTGTCTAGTAGAGTGCCTGTGACTAGTGGAGTGCCTGAGACTAGCAGAGTGCCTGTGACAAGTAAAGTGTCTCTGACTAGTGGAGTGCCTGTGACTAGTAGAGTGCCTGTGACTAGTGGAGTGCCTGTGTCTAGTAGAGTGCCTGTGACTAGTAAAGTGTCTCTGACTAGTGGAGTGCCTGTTACTAGTAGAGTGCCTGTGACTAGAGGAGTGCCTGTGTCTAGTAGAGGGCCTGTGACTAGTGGAGTGCCTGAGACTAGCAGAGTGCCTGTGACTAGTAAAGTGTCTCTGACTTGTGGAGTGCATGTGACTAGTAGAGTGCCTGTGACTAGTGGAGTGTCTGTGTCTAGTAGAGTGCCTGTGACTAGTAAAGTGTCTCTGACTAGTGAAGTGCCTGTGACTACTAGAGTACCTGTGACTAGAGGAGTGCCTGTGACTAGTAGAGTGCCTGTGTCTAGTGGAGTGCCTGTGACTAGTAGAGTGTCTGTGACTAGTGGAGTTCCTGTGACTAGTAGAGTGTCTGTGACTAGTGGAGTGCCTGTGACTAGTAGAGTACCTGTGACTAGTGGAGTGCCTGTGACTAGTAGAGTGCCTGTGACTAGTGGAGTGCCTGTGTCTAGTAGAGTGCCTGTGACTAGTAAAGTGTCTCTTACTAGTGGAGTGCCTGTGACTAGTAGAGTGCCTGTGACTAGAGGAGTGCCTGTGTCTAGTAGAGTGCCTGTGACTAGTGGAGTGCCTGAGACTAGCAGAGTGCCTGTGACTAGTAAAGTGTCTCTGACTAGTGAGTGCCTGTGACTAGTAGAGTGCCTGTGACTAGTGAGTGCCTGTGTCTAGTAGAGTGCCTGTGACTAGTAAAGTGTCTCCTGACTAGTGGAGTGCCTGTGACTAGTAGAGTATCTGTGACTAGAGGAGTGCCTGTGACTAGTAGAGTGCCTGTGACTAGTGGAGTGCCTGTGACTAGTAGAGTGTCTGTGACTAGTAGATTGCCTGTAACTAGTAGAGTGCCTGTGACTAGAGGAGTGCCTGTGACTAGAGGAGTGCCTGTGACTAGTGGAGTGTCTGTGACTAGTGGAGTGCCTGTGACTAGTAGAGTGCTTGTGACTAGTAGAGTGTCTGTGACTAGTGGAGTGCCTGTGACTAGTAGAGTGTCTGTGACTAGTGGAGTGCCTGTAACTAGTAGAGTGCCTGTGACAAGTGGAGTGCCTGTGACTAGTAGAGTCCCTGTGACTAGAGGAGTGCCTGTAACTAGTAGAGTGCCTGTGACTAGTGGAGTGCCTGTGACTAGAGGAGTGCCTGTGACAAGCAGAGTGTCTGTGACTTGTGGAGTGCCTTGAAACTAGTAGAGTGCCTGTGACTAGTGGAGTGCCTGTGACTTGTAGAGTGCCTGTGACTAGTGGAGTGCCTGTGACTAGCAGAGTGCCTGTGACTAGAGGAGTGCCTGTCAGTAGTAGAGTGCCTGTGACTAGCGGAGTGCCTGTGACTAGTGGTGTACCTGTGACTAGTAGAGTGCCTGTGACTAGTGGAGTGCCTGTGTCTACTGGAGTGCCTGTGACTAGTAAATTGTCTCTGACTAGTGCAGTG
>NW_027277198.1:0-30779 GCF_030028105.1 Mobula birostris
ATTTCAATATTACTCCAAACTACTGACTGCAAACTTTATGGAAACATCCAAACATAACTTCCCACATGATACTGACTTCATTGAAACCTTCTCCATGAGTCTGCTCAACAAGACAAAAAAGTTGTTATTTCAGAGCATACAATGCATTTATATTGAAAGTGTATTCATTTCCATTTTACTCACAAGTGCTGACTGCAAACCTTATGGAAACATATCCACATAACTTCCTTCATGATTCTGAGTTGTTAGAAACCTGCATCATTGCTGTACACAGCAAGATAAAAAAGAGGGCTACTCAGTGCGTTGAATGCTTTGACATTAATAGCAGTATACATTTCAATTTTACTCCAACCTACTGACTTCAAACTTTATGGAAACATCCTAACTTAACTTCCCACATGATTCTGAGTTCATTCAAACCTTTTCCATGATTCTGCTCAACAAGATAAAAAAGTTATTATCTCAGTGCATAGAATACATTTACATTGAAAGTGTAATCATTTCCACTTTACTCACAAGTACTGACTACAAACCTGATGGAAACATATCCACATAACTTCCCACATGATTCTGAGTTGTTTGAAACCTGCATCATTGCTGTACACAGCAAGATAAAAAGAGGATTTGTCAGTGCGTTGAATGCTTTGACATTAAAAGCAGTACACATTTCAACTTTACTCCAATCTACTGACTGCAATCTTCATGGATACATCCTAACATTACTTCCCACATGATACTGACTTCATTGAAACCTTTTCCATGAGTCTGCTCAAGAAGAAAAAAAAGGTGTTATCTCAGTGGATAGAAAGCATTTACATTGAAAGTGTAATCATTTCCATTTTACTCACAAGTACTGACTGCAAACCTTATGGAAACATATCCACATAACTTACCACATGATTCTGAGTTGTTTGAAACCTGCATTATTGCTGTGCACATCAAGATAAAAAAGTGGCTTTCTCAGCACGTTGAATGCTTTCACATTAAAACCAGTATACATTTCCATTTTACTCCTACCTACTGACTTCAAACTTTATGGAAACATGATAAATTAACTTCCCACATGATACTGAGTTCATTGAAACCATTTCCTGGACTCTGCTCAACAAGACAAAAAAGTTGTTATCTCAGAGCATACAATGCATTTACATTGAAAGTGTATTCATTTCCATTTTACTCACAAGTACTGACTGCAAAACTTATGGAAACATATCCACATAACTACCTACATGATTCTGAGTTGTTAGAAACCTGCATCAGTGCTGTACACAGCAAGATAAAAAAGAGGATTTCTCAGTGCGTTGAATGGTTTGACATTAAAAGCAGTATACATTTCAATTTTACTCCAAACGACTGACTGCAAACTTTATGGAAAGATCCAAACATAACTTCCCACATGATACTGACTTCATTGAAACCTTCTCCATGAGTCTGCTCAACAAGACAAAAAAGTTGTTATCTCAGAGCATAGAATGCATTTGCATTGAAAGAGTATTCATTTCCATTTTACTCGCAAGTACTGACTGCAAACCTTATGGAAACATATCCACATAACTTCCTTCATGATTCTAAGTTGTATGAAACCTGCATCATTGCTCTACACATCAAGATAACAAAGTTGATTTCTCACTGCGTTGAATGCTTTGACATTAAAAGCAGTATACATTTCAACTTTACTCCAATACTGACTGCAAACTTTATGGAAACATCCTAAAATAACTTCCCACATGATACTGACTTCATTGAAACCTTTTCCATGAGTCTGCTCAACAAGATAAAAAAGTTGTTATCTCAGTGCATAGAAAGCATTTACATTGAAAGTGTATTCATTTCCATTTTACTCACAAGTACTGATTGCAAACCTTATGGAAACATATCCACATAACTTCCCAGATGATTCTGAGTTGTTTGAAACCTGCATCATTGCTGTGCACATCAAGATAAAAAAGTGGCTTTCTCAGCACGTTGAATGCTTTCACATTAAAAGGAGTATACATTTCAATTTTACTCCTACCTACTGACTTCAAACTTTATGGAAACATGATAACTTAACTTCCCACATGATACTGAGTTCATTGAAAATATTTCCTTGACTCTGCTCAACAAGACAAAATAGTTGTTATCTCAGAGCATACAATGCATTTACATTGAAAGTGTATTCATTTCCATTTTACTCACAAGTACTGACTGCAAAACTTATGGAAACATATCCACATAACTTCCCACATGATTCCCAGTTGTTTGAAACCTGCATCATTGCTGTACACAGCAAGATAAAAAAGAGGACTTCTCAGAGCGTTGAATGCTTTCACATTAAAAGCAGTATACATTTCAATTTTACTCCAACCTACTGACTTCAAACTTTATGGAAACATCCTCACTTAACTTCCCACATGATACTGAGTTCATTGAAACCATTTCCTGGACTCTGCTCAACAAGACAATAAAGTTGTTATCTCAGTGCATACAATGTATTTACATTGAAAGTGTATTCAATTCCATTTTACTCAGAAGTACTTACTGCAAACCTTATGGAAACATATCCACAGAACTTCCTTCATGATTCTAAGTTGTATGAAACCTGCATTATTGCTCTGCACATCAAGATAAAAAAGTTGTTTTCTCAGAGCGTTGAATGCTTTGACATTTAAAGCAGTATACATTTCAACTTTACTCCAATCTACTGACTGCAAACTTTATGGAAACATGATAACTTAACTTCCCACATGATACTGAGTTCATTGAAACCATTTCCTGGACTGTGCTCAACAAGACAAAAAAGTTGTTATCTCAGAGCATACAATGCATTTACATTGAAAGTGTATTCATTTCCATTTTACTCACAAGTACTGACTGCAAACCTTATGGAAACATATCCACAGAACTTCCTTCATGATTCTGAGTTGTTAGAAACCTGCATCATTGCTGTACACAGCAAGATAAAAAAGAGGGCTTCTCAGTGCGTTGAATGCTCTGACATTAAAAGCAGTATACATTTCAATTTTACTC
The DNA here is from genome assembly GCF_030028105.1 of Mobula birostris. Taxonomy (NCBI): domain Eukaryota; kingdom Metazoa; phylum Chordata; class Chondrichthyes; order Myliobatiformes; family Myliobatidae; genus Mobula; species Mobula birostris. Next base: position 3,010 of record NW_027277198.1, read on the forward strand.
CAACCTACTGACTTCAAACTTTATAGAAACATCCTCACTTAACTTCCCACATGATACTGAGTTCATTCAAACCTTTTCCATGATTCTGCTCAACAAGATAAAAATGTTATTATCTCAGTGCATAGAATACATTTACATTGAAAGTGTAATCATTTCCACTTTACTCACAAGTACTGACTACAAACCTGATGGAAACATATCGACATAACTTCCCACATGATTCTGAGTTGTTTGAAACCTGCATCATTGCTGTACACAGCAAGATAAAAAGAGGATTTTTCAGTGTGTTGAATGCTTTGACATTAAAAGCAGTACACATTTCAACTTTACTCCAATCTGCTGACTGCAAACTTCATGGATACATCCTAACATAACTTCCCACATGATACTGACTTCATTGAAACCTTTTCCATGAGTCTGCTCAAGAAGAAAAAAAAGGTGTTATCTCAGTGCATAGAAAGCATTTACATTGAAAGTGTAATCATTTCCATTTTACTCACAAGTACTGACTGCAAACCTTATGGAAACATATCCACATAACTTCCTTCATGATTCTGAGTTGTATGAAACCTGCATCATTGCTCTGCACATCAAGATAACAAAGTTGATTTCTCAGTACGTTGAATGCTTTGACATTAAAAGCAGCACACATTTCAACTTTACTCCAATCTACTGACTGCAAACTTTATGGATACATCCTAACATAACTTCCCACATGATACTGACTTCATTGAAACCTTTTCCATGAGTCTGCTCAACAAGAAAAAAAAGGTGTTACCTCAGTGCATAGAAAGCATTTACATTGAAAGTGTAATCATTTCCATTTTACTCACAAGTACTGACTGCAAACCTGATGGAAACATATCCACATAACTTCCCACATGATACTGAGTTCATTCAAACATTTTCCATGATTCTGCTCAACAAGATAAAAATGTTGTTCTCAGTGCATGCAATGCATGTACATTGAAAGTGTATTCATTTCCATTTTCCTCAGAAGTACTAACTGCAAACCTTATGGAAACATATCCACAGAACTTCCTTCATGATTCTAAGTTGTATGAAACCTGCATTATTGCTCTGCACATCAAGAAAAAGAAGTTGGTTTCTCAGAGCGTTGAATGCTTTGACATTTAAAGCAGTATACATTTCAACTTTACTCCAATCTACTGACTGCAAACTTTATGGAAACATGATAACTTAACTTCCCACATGATACTGAGTTTATTGAAACCATTTCCTTGACTCTGCTCAACAAGACAAAATAGTTGTTATCTCAGAGCATACAATGCATTTACATTGAAAGTGTATTCATTTCCATTTTACTCACAAGTACTGACTGCAAAACTTATGGAAACATATCCACATAACTTCCCACAAGATTCTGAGTTGTTAGAAACCTGCATCATTGCTGTACACAGCAAGATAAAAAAGAGGACTTCTCGGTGCGTTGAATGTTTTGATATGAAAAGCAGTATACATTTCAATTTTACTCCAACCTACTGACTTCAAACTTTATGGAAACATCCTCACTTAACTTCCCACATGATACTGAGTTCATTGAAACCATTTCCTTGACTCTGCTCAACAAGACAAAATAGTTGTTATCTCAGAGCATACAATGCATTTACATTGAAAGTGTATTCATTTCCATTTTACTCACAAGTACTGACTGCAAAACTTATGGAAACATATCCACATAACTTCCCACATGATTCCCAGTTGTTTGAAACCTGCATCATTGCTGTACACCGCAAGATAAAAAAGAGGACTTCTCAGAGCGTTGAATGCTTTCACATTAAAAGCAGTATACATTTCAATTTTACTCCTACCTACTGACTTCAAACTTTATGGAAACATGATAACTTAACTTCCCACATGATTCCCAGTTGTTTGAAACCTGCATCATTGCTGTACACAGCAAGATAAAAAAGAGGACTTCTCAGAGCGTTGATTGCTTTGACATTAAAAGCAGTATACATTTCAATTTTACTCCAACCTACTGACTTCAAACTTTATGGAAACATCCTCACTTAACTTCCCACATGATACTGAGTTCATTGAAACCATTTCCTGGACTCTGCTCAACAAGACAATAAAGTTGTTATCTCAGTGCATACAATGTATTTACATTGAAAGTGTATTCATTTCCATTTTACTCAGAAGTACTTACTGCAAACCTTATGGAAACATATCCACAGAACTTCCTTCATGATTCTAAGTTGTATGAAACCTGCATTATTGCTCTGCACATCAAGATAAAAAAGTTGTTTTCTCAGAGCGTTGAATGCTTTGACATTTAAAGCAGTATACATTTCAACTTTACTCCAATCTACTGACTGCAAACTTTATGGAAACAACCTAACTTCACTTCCCACATGATACTGAGTTCATTGAAACCATTTCCATAGCTCTTCTCAACAAGACAAAAAAGTTGTTATCTCAGAGCATACAATGCATTTACATTGAAAGTGTATTGATTTCCATTTTACTCACAAGTACTGACTGCAAACCTTATGGAAACATATCCACATAACTTACCACATGATTCTGAGTTGTTTGAAACCTGCATCATTGCTGTGCACATCAAGATAAAAAAGTGGCTTTCTCAGCACGTTGAATGCTTTCACATTAAAACCAGTGTACATTTCCATTTTACTCCTACCTACTGACTTCAAACTTTATGGAAACATGATAACTTAACTTCCCACATGATTCCCAGTTGTTTGAAACCTGCATCATTGCTGTGCACATCAAGATAAAAAAGTGGCTTTCTCAGCACGTTGAATGCTTTCACATTAAAAGGAGTATACATTTCAATTTTACTCCAACCTACTGACTTCAAACTTTATGGAAACATCCTCACTTAACTTCCCACATGATACTGAGTTCATTGAAACCATTTCCTGGACTCTGCTCAACAAGACAATAAAGTTGTTATCTCAGTGCATACAATGTATTTACAGTGAAAGTGTATTCAATTCCATTTTACTCAGAAGTACTTACTGCAAACCTTATGGAAACATATCCACAGAACTTCCTTCATGATTCTAAGTTGTATGAAACCTGCATTATTGCTCTGCACATCAAGATAAAAAAGTTGTTTTCTCAGAGCGTTGAATGCTTTGACATTTAAAGCAGTATACATTTCAACTTTACTCCAATCTACTGACTGCAAACTTTATGGAAACATGATAACTTAACTTCCCACATGATACTGAGTTCATTGAAACCATTTCCTGGACTGTGCTCAACAAGACAAAAAAGTTGTTATCTCAGAGCATACAATGCATTTACATTGAAAGTGTATTCATTTCCATTTTACTCACAAGTACTGACTGCAAAACTTATGGAAACATATCCACATAACTACCCACATGATTCTGAGTTGTTAGAAACCTCCATCAGTGCTGTACACAGCAAGATAAAAAAGAGGATTTCTCAGTGCGTTGAATGCTTTGATATTAAAAGCAGTATACATTTCAATATTACTCCAAACTACTGACTGCAAACTTTATGGAAACATCCAAACATAACTTCCCACATGATACTGACTTCATTGAAACCTTCTCCATGAGTCTGCTCAATAAGACAAAAAAGTTGTTATTTCAGAGCATACAATGCATTTATATTGAAAGTGTATTCATTTCCATTTTACTCACAAGTGCTGACTGCAAACCTTATGGAAACATATCCACAGAACTTCCTTCATGATTCTGAGTTGTTAGAAACCTGCATCATTGCTGTACACAGCAAGATAAAAAAAAGGGCTTCTCAGTGCGTTGAATGCTCTGACATTAAAAGCAGTATACATTTCAATTTTACTCCAACCTACTGACTTCAAACTTTATAGAAACATCCTCACTTAACTTCCCACATGATACTGAGTTCATTCAAACCTTTTCCATGATTCTGCTCAACAAGATAAAAATGTTATTATCTCAGTGCATAGAATACATTTACATTGAAAGTGTAATCATTTCCACTTTACTCACAAGTACTGACTACAAACCTGATGGAAACATATCGACATAACTTCCCACATGATTCTGAGTTGTTTGAAACCTGCATCATTGCTGTACACAGCAAGATAAAAAGAGGATTTCTCAGTGTGTTGAATGCTTTGACATTAAAAGCAGTACACATTTCAACTTTACTCCAATCTACTGACTGCAAACTTTATGGATACATCCTAACATAACTTCCCACATGATACTGACATCATTGAAACCTTTTCCATGAGTCTGCTCAACAAGAAAAAAAAGGTGTTACCTCAGTGCATAGAAAGCATTTACATTGAAAGTGTAATCATTTCCATTTTACTCACAAGTACTGACTGCAAACCTGATGGAAACATATCCACATAACTTCCCACATGATACTGAGTTCATTCAAACATTTTCCATGATTCTGCTCAACAAGATAAAAATGTTGTTCTCAGTGCATGCAATGCATGTACATTGAAAGTGTATTCATTTCCATTTTCCTCAGAAGTACTAACTGCAAACCTTATGGAAACATATCCACAGAACTTCCTTCATGATTCTAAGTTGTATGAAACCTGCATTATTGCTCTGCACATCAAGAAAAAGAAGTTGGTTTCTCAGAGCGTTGAATGCTTTGACATTTAAAGCAGTATACATTTCAACTTTACTCCAATCTACTGACTGCAAACTTTATGGAAACATGATAACTTAACTTCCCACATGATACTGAGTTTATTGAAACCATTTCCTTGACTCTGCTCAACAAGACAAAATAGTTGTTATCTCAGAGCATAGAATGCATTTACATTGAAAGTGTATTCATTTCCATTTTACTCACAAGTACTGACTGCAAAACTTATGGAAACATATCCACATAACTTCCCACAAGATTCTGAGTTGTTAGAAACCTGCATCATTGCTGTACACAGCAAGATAAAAAAGAGGACTTCTCGGTGCGTTGAATGTTTTGATATGAAAAGCAGTATACATTTCAATTTTACTCCAACCTACTGACTTCAAACTTTATGGAAACATCCTCACTTAACTTCCCACATGATACTGAGTTCATTGAAACCATTTCCTTGACTCTGCTCAACAAGACAAAATAGTTGTTATCTCAGAGCATACAATGCATTTACATTGAAAGTGTATTCATTTCCATTTTACTCACAAGTACTGACTGCAAAACTTATGGAAACATATCCACATAACTTCCCACATGATTCCCAGTTGTTTGAAACCTGCATCATTGCTGTACACCGCAAGATAAAAAAGAGGACTTCTCAGAGCGTTGAATGCTTTCACATTAAAAGCAGTATACATTTCAATTTTACTCCAACCTACTGACTTCAAACTTTATGGAAACATCCTCACTTAACTTCCCACATGATACTGAGTTCATTCAAACCATTTCCTGGACTCTGCTCAACAAGACAATAAAGTTGTTATCTCAGTGCATACAATGTATTTACATTGAAAGTGTATTCATTTCCATTTTACTCAGAAGTACTTACTGCAAACCTTATGGAAACATATCCACAGAACTTCCTTCATGATTCTAAGTTGTATGAAACCTGCATTATTGCTCTGCACATCAAGATAAAAAAGTTGTTTTCTCAGAGCGTTGAATGCTTTGACATTTAAAGCAGTATACATTTCAACTTTACTCCAATCTACTGACTGCAAACTTTATGGAAACAACCTAACTTCACTTCCCACATGATACTGAGTTCATTGAAACCATTTCCATAGCTCTTCTCAACAAGACAAAAAAGTTGTTATCTCAGAGCATACAATGCATTTACATTGAAAGTGTATTCATTTCCATTTTACTCACAAGTACTGACTGCAAACCTTATGGAAACATATCCACATAACTTACCACATGATTCTGAGTTGTTTGAAACCTGCATCATTGCTGTGCACATCAAGATAAAAAAGTGGCTTTCTCAGCACGTTGAATGCTTTCACATTAAAACCAGTGTACATTTCCATTTTACTCCTACCTACTGACTTCAAACTTTATGGAAACATGATAACTTAACTTCCCACATGATTCCCAGTTGTTTGAAACCTGCATCATTGCTGTGCACATCAAGATAAAAAAGTGGCTTTCTCAGCACGTTGAATGCTTTCACATTAAAAGGAGTATACATTTCAATTTTACTCCTACCTACTGACTTCAAACTTTATGGAAACATGATAACTTAACTTCCCACATGATACTGAGTTCATTGAAAATATTTCCTTGACTCTGCTCAACAAGACAAAATAGTTGTTATCTCAGAGCATACAATGCATTTACATTGAAAGTGTATTCATTTCCATTTTACTCACAAGTACTGACTGCAAAACTTATGGAAACATATCCACATAACTTCCCACATGATTCCCAGTTGTTTGAAACCTGCATCATTGCTGTACACAGCAAGATAAAAAAGAGGACTTCTCAGAGCGTTGAATGCTTTCACATTAAAAGCAGTATACATTTCAATTTTACTCCAACCTACTGACTTCAAACTTTATGGAAACATCCTCACTTAACTTCCCACATGATACTGAGTTCATTGAAACCATTTCCTGGACTCTGCTCAACAAGACAATAAAGTTGTTATCTCAGTGCATACAATGTATTTACAGTGAAAGTGTATTCAATTCCATTTTACTCAGAAGTACTTACTGCAAACCTTATGGAAACATATCCACAGAACTTCCTTCATGATTCTAAGTTGTATGAAACCTGCATTATTGCTCTGCACATCAAGATAAAAAAGTTGTTTTCTCAGAGCGTTGAATGCTTTGACATTTAAAGCAGTATACATTTCAACTTTACTCCAATCTACTGACTGCAAACTTTATGGAAACATGATAACTTAACTTCCCACATGATACTGAGTTCATTGAAACCATTTCCTGGACTGTGCTCAACAAGACAAAAAAGTTGTTATCTCAGAGCATACAATGCATTTACATTGAAAGTGTATTCATTTCCATTTTACTCACAAGTACTGACTGCAAAACTTATGGAAACATATCCACATAACTACCCACATGATTCTGAGTTGTTAGAAACCTCCATCAGTGCTGTACACAGCAAGATAAAAAAGAGGATTTCTCAGTGCGTTGAATGCTTTGATATTAAAAGCAGTATACATTTCAATATTACTCCAAACTACTGACTGCAAACTTTATGGAAACATCCAAACATAACTTCCCACATGATACTGACTTCATTGAAACCTTCTCCATGAGTCTGCTCAATAAGACAAAAAAGTTGTTATTTCAGAGCATACAATGCATTTATATTGAAAGTGTATTCATTTCCATTTTACTCACAAGTGCTGACTGCAAACCTTATGGAAACATATCCACAGAACTTCCTTCATGATTCTGAGTTGTTAGAAACCTGCATCATTGCTGTACACAGCAAGATAAAAAAAAGGGCTTCTCAGTGCGTTGAATGCTCTGACATTAAAAGCAGTATACATTTCAATTTTACTCCAACCTACTGACTTCAAACTTTATAGAAACATCCTCACTTAACTTCCCACATGATACTGAGTTCATTCAAACCTTTTCCATGATTCTGCTCAACAAGATAAAAATGTTATTATCTCAGTGCATAGAATACATTTACATTGAAAGTGTAATCATTTCCACTTTACTCACAAGTACTGACTACATACCTGATGGAAACATATCGACATAACTTCCCACATGATTCTGAGTTGTTTGAAACCTGCATCATTGCTGTACACAGCAAGATAAAAAGAGGATTTCTCAGTGTGTTGAATGCTTTGACATTAAAAGCAGTACACATTTCAACTTTACTCCAATCTACTGACTGCAAACTTTATGGATACATCCTAACATAACTTCCCACATGATACTGACTTCATTGAAACCTTTTCCATGAGTCTGCTCAACAAGAAAAAAAAGGTGTTACCTCAGTGCATAGAAAGCATTTACATTGAAAGTGTAATCATTTCCATTTTACTCACAAGTACTGACTGCAAACCTGATGGAAACATATCCACATAACTTCCCACATGATACTGAGTTCATTCAAACATTTTCCATGATTCTGCTCAACAAGATAAAAATGTTGTTCTCAGTGCATGCAATGCATGTACATTGAAAGTGTATTCATTTCCATTTTCCTCAGAAGTACTAACTGCAAACCTTATGGAAACATATCCACAGAACTTCCTTCATGATTCTAAGTTGTATGAAACCTGCATTATTGCTCTGCACATCAAGAAAAAGAAGTTGGTTTCTCAGAGCGTTGAATGCTTTGACATTTAAAGCAGTATACATTTCAACTTTACTCCAATCTACTGACTGCAAACTTTATGGAAACATGATAACTTAACTTCCCACATGATACTGAGTTTATTGAAACCATTTCCTTGACTCTGCTCAACAAGACAAAATAGTTGTTATCTCAGAGCATAGAATGCATTTACATTGAAAGTGTATTCATTTCCATTTTACTCACAAGTACTGACTGCAAAACTTATGGAAACATATCCACATAACTTCCCACAAGATTCTGAGTTGTTAGAAACCTGCATCATTGCTGTACACAGCAAGATAAAAAAGAGGACTTCTCGGTGCGTTGAATGTTTTGATATGAAAAGCAGTATACATTTCAATTTTACTCCAACCTACTGACTTCAAACTTTATGGAAACATCCTCACTTAACTTCCCACATGATACTGAGTTCATTGAAACCTTCTCCATGAGTCTGCTCAACAAGACAAAAAAGTTGTTATCTCAGAGCATACAATGCATTTGCATTGAAAGTGTATTCATTTCCATTTTACTCAAAAGTACTGACTGCAAACCTTATGGAAACATATCCACATAACTTCACACATGATTCTGAGTTGTTTGAAACCTGCATCATTGCTGTACACAGCAAGATAAAAAGAGGATTTCTCAGTGTGTTGAATGCTTTGACATTAAAAGCAGTATACATTTCAATAGTACTCCAAACTACTGACTGCAAACTTTATGGAAACATCCAAACATAACTTCCCACATGATAATGACTTCATTGAAACCTTCTCCATGAGTCTGCTCAACAAGACAAAAAAGTTGTTATTTCAGAGCATACAATGCATTTATATTGAAAGTGTATTCATTTCCATTTTACTCACAAGTGCTGACTGCAAACCTTATGGAAACATATCCACATAACTTCCTACATGATTCTGAGTTGTTAGAAACCTGCATCATTGCTGTACACAGCAAGATAAAAAAGAGGACTTCTCAGAGCGTTGAATGCTTTGACATTAAAAGCAGTATACATTTCAATTTTACTCCAACCTACTGACTTCAAACTTTATGGAAACATCCTCACTTAACTTCCCACATGATACTGAGTTCATTGAAACCATTTCCTGGACTCTGCTCAACAAGACAAAAAAGTTGTTATCTCAGTGCATACAATGTATTTACATTGAAAGTGTATTCATTTCCATTTTACTCAGAAGTACTTACTGCAAACCTTATGGAAACATATCCACAGAACTTCCTTCATGATTCTAAGTTGTATGAAACCTGCATTATTGCTCTGCACATCAAGATAAAAAAGTTGTTTTCGCAGTGTGTTGAATGCTTTGACATTTAAAGCAGTATACATTTCAACTTTACTCCAATCTACTGACTGCAAACTTTATGGAAACATCCTAACTTCTTTCCCACATGATACTGAGTTCATTGAAACCATTTCCATAGCTCTTCTCAACAAGACAAAAAATTTGTTATCTCAGAGCATACAATGCATTTACATTGAAAGTGTATTCATTTCCATTTTACTCACAAGTACTAACTGCAAACCTTATGGAAACATATCCACATAACTTCCCACAAGATTCTGAGTTGTTTGAAACCTGCATCATTGCTGTGCACATCAAGATAAAAAAGTGGCTTTCTCAGCACGTTGAATGCTTTCACATTAAAAGCAGTATAAATTTCAATTTTACTCCAAACTACTGACTGCAAACTTTATGGAAACATCCAAACATAACTTCCCACATGATACTGACTTCTTTGAAACCTTCTCCATGAGTCTGCTCAACAAGACAAAAAAGTTGTTATCTCAGAGCATACAATGCATTTCAATTGAAAGTGTATTCATTTCCATTTTACTCACAAGTGCTGACTGCAAAACTTATGGAAACATGTCCACATAACTTCCCACATGATTCTGAGTTGTTTGAAACCTGCATCATTGCTGTACACAGCAAGATAAAAAAGAGGATTTCTCAGTGTGTTGAATGGTTTGACCTTAAAAGCAGTATACATTTCAATTTTACACCAAACTACTGACTTCAAACTTTATGGAAACATGATAACTTAACTTCCCACATGATACTGAGTTCATTGAAACCATTTCCTTGACTCTGCTCAACAAGACAAAATAGTTGTTATCTCAGAGCATACAATGCATTTACATTGAAAGTGTATTCATTTCCATTTTACTCACAAGTACTGACTGCAAAACTTATGGAAACATATCCACATAACTTCCCACATGATTCCCAGTTGTTTGAAACCTGCATCATTGCTGTACACCGCAAGATAAAAAAGAGGACTTCTCAGAGCGTTGAATGCTTTCACATTAAAAGCAGTATACATTTCAATTTTACTCCAACCTACTGACTTCAAACTTTATGGAAACATCCTCACTTAACTTCCCACATGATACTGACTTCATTCAAACCATTTCCTGGACTCTGCTCAACAAGACAATAAAGTTGTTATCTCAGTGCATACAATGTATTTACATTGAAAGTGTATTCATTTCCATTTTACTCAGAAGTACTTACTGCAAACCTTATGGAAACATATCCACAGAACTTCCTTCATGATTCTAAGTTGTATGAAACCTGCATTATTGCTCTGCACATCAAGATAAAAAAGTTGTTTTCTCAGAGCGTTGAATGCTTTGACATTTAAAGCAGTATACATTTCAACTTTACTCCAATCTACTGACTGCAAACTTTATGGAAACAACCTAACTTCACTTCCCACATGATTCTGAGTTCATTCAAACCTTTTCCATGATTCTGCTCAACAAGATAAAAAAGTTATTATCTCAGTGCATAGAATACATTTACATTGAAAGTGTAATCATTTCCACTTTACTCACAAGTACTGACTACAAACCTGATGGAAACATATCCACATAACTTCCCACATGATTCTGAGTTGTTTGAAACCTGCATCATTGCTGTACACAGCAAGATAAAAAGAGGATTTCTCAGTGCGTTGAATGCTTTGACATTAAAAGCAGTACACATTTCAACTTTACTCCAATCTACTGACTGCAATCTTCATGGATACATCCTAACATAACTTCCCACATGATACTGACTTCATTGAAACCTTTTCCATGAGTCTGCTCAAGAAGAAAAAAAAGGTGTTATCTCAGTGCATAGAAAGCATTTACATTGAAAGTGTAATCATTTCCATTTTACTCACAAGTACTGACTGCAAACCTTATGGAAACATATCCACATAACTTACCACATGATTCTGAGTTGTTTGAAACCTGCATCATTGCTGTGCACATCAAGATAAAAAAGTGGCTTTCTCAGCACGTTGAATGCTTTCACATTAAAACCAGTATACATTTCCATTTTACTCCTACCTACTGACTTCAAACTTTATGGAAACATGATAAATTAACTTCCCACATGATACTGAGTTCATTGAAACCATTTCCTGGACTCTGCTCAACAAGACAAAAAAGTTGTTATCTCAGAGCATACAATGCATTTACATTGAAAGTGTATTCATTTCCATTTTACTCACAAGTACTGACTGCAAAACTTATGGAAACATATCCACATAACTACCTACATGATTCTGAGTTGTTAGAAACCTGCATCAGTGCTGTACACAGCAAGATAAAAAAGAGGATTTCTCAGTGCGTTGAATGGTTTGACATTAAAAGCAGTATACATTTCAATTTTACTCCAAACGACTGACTGCAAACTTTATGGAAAGATCCAAACATAACTTCCCACATGATACTGACTTCATTGAAACCTTCTCCATGAGTCTGCTCAACAAGACAAAAAAGTTGTTATCTCAGAGCATAGAATGCATTTGCATTGAAAGAGTATTCATTTCCATTTTACTCGCAAGTACTGACTGCAAACCTTATGGAAACATATCCACATAACTTCCTTCATGATTCTAAGTTGTATGAAACCTGCATCATTGCTCTACACATCAAGATAACAAAGTTGATTTCTCACTGCGTTGAATGCTTTGACATTAAAAGCAGTATACATTTCAACTTTACTCCAATACTGACTGCAAACTTTATGGAAACATCCTAAAATAACTTCCCACATGATACTGACTTCATTGAAACCTTTTCCATGAGTCTGCTCAACAAGATAAAAAAGTTGTTATCTCAGTGCATAGAAAGCATTTACATTGAAAGTGTATTCATTTCCATTTTACTCACAAGTACTGATTGCAAACCTTATGGAAACATATCCACATAACTTCCCAGATGATTCTGAGTTGTTTGAAACCTGCATCATTGCTGTGCACATCAAGATAAAAAAGTGGCTTTCTCAGCACGTTGAATGCTTTCACATTAAAAGGAGTATACATTTCAATTTTACTCCTACCTACTGACTTCAAACTTTATGGAAACATGATAACTTAACTTCCCACATGATACTGAGTTCATTGAAAACATTTCCTTGACTCTGCTCAACAAGACAAAATAGTTGTTATCTCAGAGCATACAATGCATTTACATTGAAAGTGTATTCATTTCCATTTTACTCACAAGTACTGACTGCAAAACTTATGGAAACATATCCACATAACTTCCCACATGATTCCCAGTTGTTTGAAACCTGCATCATTGCTGTACACAGCAAGATAAAAAAGAGGACTTCTCAGAGCGTTGAATGCTTTCACATTAAAAGCAGTATACATTTCAATTTTACTCCAACCTACTGACTTCAAACTTTATGGAAACATCCTCACTTAACTTCCCACATGATACTGAGTTCATTGAAACCATTTCCTGGACTCTGCTCAACAAGACAATAAAGTTGTTATCTCAGTGCATACAATGTATTTACATTGAAAGTGTATTCAATTCCATTTTACTCAGAAGTACTTACTGCAAACCTTATGGAAACATATCCACAGAACTTCCTTCATGATTCTAAGTTGTATGAAACCTGCATTATTGCTCTGCACATCAAGATAAAAAAGTTGTTTTCTCAGAGCGTTGAATGCTTTGACATTTAAAGCAGTATACATTTCAACTTTACTCCAATCTACTGACTGCAAACTTTATGGAAACATGATAACTTAACTTCCCACATGATACTGAGTTCATTGAAACCATTTCCTGGACTGTGCTCAACAAGACAAAAAAGTTGTTATCTCAGAGCATACAATGCATTTACATTGAAAGTGTATTCATTTCCATTTTACTCACAAGTACTGACTGCAAACCTTATGGAAACATATCCACAGAACTTCCTTCATGATTCTGAGTTGTTAGAAACCTGCATCATTGCTGTACACAGCAAGATAAAAAAGAGGGCTTCTCAGTGCGTTGAATGCTCTGACATTAAAAGCAGTATACATTTCAATTTTACTCCAACCTACTGACTTCAAACTTTATAGAAACATCCTCACTTAACTTCCCACATGATACTGAGTTCATTCAAACCTTTTCCAAGATTCTGCTCAACAAGATAAAAATGTTATTATCTCAGTGCATAGAATACATTTACATTGAAAGTGTAATCATTTCCACTTTACTCACAAGTACTGACTACAAACCTGATGGAAACATATCGACATAACTTCCCACATGATTCTGAGTTGTTTGAAACCTGCATCATTGCTGTACACAGCAAGATAAAAAGAGGATTTCTCAGTGTGTTGAATGCTTTGACATTAAAAGCAGTACACATTTCAACTTTACTCCAATCTGCTGACTGCAAACTTCATGGATACATCCTAACATAACTTCCCACATGATACTGACTTCATTGAAACCTTTTCCATGAGTCTGCTCAAGAAGAAAAAAAAGGTGTTATCTCAGTGCATAGAAAGCATTTACATTGAAAGTGTAATCATTTCCATTTTACTCACAAGTACTGACTGCAAACCTTATGGAAACATATCCACATAACTTCCTTCATGATTCTGAGTTGTATGAAACCTGCATCATTGCTCTGCACATCAAGATAACAAAGTTGATTTCTCAGTACGTTGAATGCTTTGACATTAAAAGCAGCACACATTTCAACTTTACTCCAATCTACTGACTGCAAACTTTATGGATACATCCTAACATAACTTCCCACATGATACTGACTTCATTGAAACCTTTTCCATGAGTCTGCTCAACAAGAAAAAAAAGGTGTTACCTCAGTGCATAGAAAGCATTTACATTGAAAGTGTAATCATTTGCATTTTACTCACAAGTACTGACTGCAAACCTGATGGAAACATATCCACATAACTTCCCACATGATACTGAGTTCATTCAAACATTTTCCATGATTCTGCTCAACAAGATAAAAATGTTGTTCTCAGTGCATGCAATGCATGTACATTGAAAGTGTATTCATTTCCATTTTCCTCAGAAGTACTAACTGCAAACCTTATGGAAACATATCCACAGAACTTCCTTCATGATTCTAAGTTGTATGAAACCTGCATTATTGCTCTGCACATCAAGAAAAAGAAGTTGGTTTCTCAGAGCGTTGAATGCTTTGACATTTAAAGCAGTATACATTTCAACTTTACTCCAATCTACTGACTGCAAACTTTATGGAAACATGATAACTTAACTTCCCACATGATACTGAGTTTATTGAAACCATTTCCTTGACTCTGCTCAACAAGACAAAATAGTTGTTATCTCAGAGCATAGAATGCATTTACATTGAAAGTGTATTCATTTCCATTTTACTCACAAGTACTGACTGCAAACCTTATGGAAACATATCCACATAACTTCCCACAAGATTCTGAGTTGTTAGAAACCTGCATCATTGCTGTACACAGCAAGATAAAAAAGAGGACTTCTCGGTGCGTTGAATGTTTTGATATGAAAAGCAGTATACATTTCAATTTTACTCCAACCTACTGACTTCAAACTTTATGGAAACATCCTCACTTAACTTCCCACATGATACTGAGTAAAATGAAACCATTTCCTGGACCCTGTTCAACAAGACAAAAAAGTTGTTATCTCAGAGCATACAATGCATTTACATTGAAAGTGTATTCATTTCCATTTTATTCACAAGTGCTGACTGCAAACCTTATGGAAACATATCCAGATAACTTCCTTCATGATTCTAAGTTGTATGAAACCTGCATCATTGCTCTGCACATCAAGATAAAAAAGTTGATTTCTCAGTGCGTTGAATGCTTTGACATTAAAAGCAGTATACATTTCAACTTTACTCCAATCTAGTGACTGCAAACTTTATGGAAACATCCTAACTTAACTTCCCACATGATTCTGAGTTCATTCAAACCTTTTCCATGATTCTCCTCAACAAGATAAAAAAGTTGTTATCTCAGAGCATAGAATGCATTTACATTGAAAGTGTAATCATTTCCATTTTACTCACAAGTACTGACTGCAAACCTGATGGAAACATATCCACATAACTTCCCACATGATTCTGAGTTGTTTGAAACCTGCATCATTGCTGTACACAGCAAGATAAAAAAGAGGATTTCTCAGTGCGTTGAATGGTTTGACATTAAAAGCAGTATACATTTCAATTTTACTCCAAACTACTGACTGCAAACTTTATGAAAACATCCAAACATAACTTCCCACATGATACTTACTTCATTGAAACCTTCTCCATGAGTCTGCTCAACAAGACAAAAAAGTTGTTATCTCAGAGCATACAATGCATTTGCATTGAAAGTGTATTCATTTCCATTTTATTCACAAGTACTGACTGCAAACCTTATGGAAACATATCCACATAACTTCCTTCATGATTCTAAGCTGTATGAAACCTGCATCATTGCTCTGCACATCAAGATAACAAAGTTGATTTCTCAGTGCGTTGAATACTTTGACATTAAAAGCAGTACACATTTCAACTTTACTCCAATCTACTGACTGCAAACTTTATGGAAACATCCTCACTTAACTTCCCACATGATACTGAGTTCATTGAAACCATTTCCTGGACTCTGCTCAACAAGACAAAAAAGTTGTTATCTCAGAGCATACAATGCATTTACATTGGAAGTGTATTCATTTCCATTTTACTCACAAGTGCTGACTGCAAACCTTATGGAAACATATCCACAGAACTTCTTTCATGATTCCAAGTTGTATGAAACCTGCATCATTGCTCTGCACATCAAGATAACAAAGTTGATTTCTCAGTGCGTTGAATGCTTTGACATTAAAAGCAGTATACATTTCAACTTTACTCCAATACTGACTGCAAACTTTATGGAAACATCCTAACATAACTTCCCACATGATACTGAGTTCATTGAAACCTTTTCCATGAGTCTGCTCAACAAGATAAAAAAGGTGTTATCTCAGTGCATAGAAAGCATTTACATTGAAAGTGTATTCATTTCCATTTTACTCACAAGTACTGACTGCAAACCTTATGGAAACATATCCAGATAACTTCCCACATGATTCTGAGTTGTTTGAAACCTGCATCATTGCTGTGCACATCAAGATAAAAAAGTGGCTTTCTCAGCACGTTGAATGCTTTCACATTAAAAGCAGTATACATTTCAATTTTACTCCTACCTACTGACTTCAAACTTTATGGAAACATGATAACTTAACTTCCCACATGATACTGAGTTCATTGAAACCATTTCCTTGACTCTGCTCAACAAGACAAAATAGTTGCTATCTCAGAGCATACAGTGCATTTACATTGAAAGTGTATTCATTTCCATTTTACTCACAAGTACTGACTGCAAAACTTATGGAAACATATCCACATAACTTCCCACATGATTCTGAGTTGTTTGAAACCTGCATCATTGCTGTACACAGCAAGATAAAAAAGAGGATTTCTCAGGGCGTTGAATGCCTCTACATTAAAAGCAGTATACATTTCAATTTTTCTCCAACCTACTGATTTCAAACTTTATGGAAACATTCTCACTTAACTTCCCACATGATACTGAGTTCACTCAAACCTTTTCCATGATTCTGCTCAACAAGATAAAAATGTTGTTCTCAGTGCATGCAATGTATGTACATTGAAAGTGTATTCATTTCCATTTTCCTCAGAAGTCCTAACTGCAAACCTTATGGAAAGATATCCCCAGAACTTCCTTCATGATTCTAAGTTGTATGAAACCTGCATTATTGCTCTGCACATCAAGATAAAAAAGTTGGTTTCTCAGAGCATACAATGCTTTTACATTGAAAGTGTATTCATTTCCATTTTACTCACAAGTACTGACTGCAAACCTTATGGAAACATATCCACATAACTTCCCGCATGATTCTGAGTTGTTTGAAACCTGCATCATTGCTGTGCACATCAAGATAAAAAAAGTGGCTTTCACAGCACGTTGAATGCTTTCACATTAAAAGCAGTATACATTTCAATTTTACTCCTACCTACTGACTTCAAACTTTATGGAAGCATCCTCACTTAACTTCCCACATGATACTGAGTTCATTGAAACCATTTCCTGGACTCTGTTAAACAAGGCAAAAAAGTTGTTATCTCAGAGCATTCAATGCATTTACATTGAAAGTGTATTCATTTCCATTTTACTCACAAGTACTGACTGCAAAACTTATGGAAACTTATCCACATAACAACCCACATGATTCTGAGTTGTTAGAAACCTGCAGCAGTGCTGTACACAGCAAGATAAAAAAGAGGATTTCTCAGTGCGTTGAATGCTTTGACATTAAAAGCAGTATACATTTCAATTTTACTCCAAACTACTGACTGCAAACTTTATGGAAACATCCAAACATAACTCCCCACATGATACTGACCTCATTGAAATCTTCTCCATGAGTCTGCTCAACAAGACAAAAAAGTTGTTATCTCAGAGCATACAATGCATTTGCATTGAAAGTGTATTCCTTTCCATTTTACTCACAAGTACTGACTGCAAACCTTATGGAAACATATCCACATAACTTCCCACATGATTCTGAGTTGTTTGAAACCTGCATCATTGCTGTGCACATCAAGATAAAAAAGTGGCTATCTCAGCACGTTGAATGCTTTCACATTAAAAGCAGTATACATTTCAATTTTACTCCTACCTACTGACTTCAAACTTTATGGAAACATGATAACTTAACTTCCCACATGATACTGAGTTCATTGAAACCATTTCCTTGACTCTGCTCAACAAGACAAAATAGTTGTTATCGCAGAGCATACAATGCATTGACATTGAAAGTGTATTCATTTCCATTTTACTCACAAGTACTGACTGCAAAACTTATGGAAACATATCCACATAACTACCTACATGATTCTGAGTTGTTAGAAACCTGCATCAGTGCTGTACACAGCAAGATAAAAAAGAGGATTTCTCAGTGCGTTGAATGGTTTGACATTAAAAGCAGTATACATTTCAATTTTACTCCAAACGACTGACTGCAAACTTTATGGAAACATCCAAACATAACTTCCCACATGATACTGACTTCATTGAAACCTTCTCCATGAGTCTGCTCAACAAGACAAAAAAGTTGTTATCTCAGAGCATAGAATGCATTTGCATTGAAAGAGTATTCATTTCCATTTTACTCACAAGTACTGACTGCAAACCTTATGGAAACATATCCACATAACTTCCTTCATGATTCTAAGCTGTATGAAACCTGCATCATTGCTCTGCACATCAAGATAACAAAGTTGATTTCTCAGTGCGTTGAATGCTTTGACATTAAAAGCAGTATACATTTCAACTTTACTCCAATACTGACTGCAAACTTTATGGAAACATCCTAAAATAACTTCCCACATGATACTGACTTCATTGAAACCTTTTCCATGAGTCTCCTCAACAAGATAAAAAAGTTGTTATCTCAGTGCATAGAAAGCATTTACATTGAAAGTGTATTCATTTCCATTTTACTCACAAGTACTGATTGCAAACCTTATGGAAACATATCCACATAACTTCCCAGATGATTCTGAGTTGTTTGAAACCTGCATCATTGCTGTGCACATCAAGATAAAAAAGTGGCTTTCTCAGCACGTTGAATGCTTTCACATTAAAACCAGTATACATTTCAATTTTACACCTACCTACTGACTTCAAACTTTATGGAAACATGATAACTTAACTTCCCACATGATACTGAGTTCATTGAAACCATTTCCTTGACTCTGCTCAACAAGACAAAATAGTTGTTATCTCAGAGCATACAATGCATTTACATTGAAAGTGTATTCATTTCCATTTTACTCACAAGTACTGACTGCAAAACTTATGGAAACATATCCACATAACTTCCCACATGATTCCCAGTTGTTTGAAACCTGCATCATTGCTGTACACCGCAAGATAAAAAAGAGGACTTCTCAGAGCGTTGAATGCTTTCACATTAAAAGCAGTATACATTTCAATTTTACTCCAACCTACTGACTTCAAACTTTATGGAAACATCCTCACTTAACTTCCCACATGATACTGAGTTCATTCAAACCATTTCCTGGACTCTGCTCAACAAGACAATAAAGTTGTTATCTCAGTGCATACAATGTATTTACATTGAAAGTGTATTCATTTCCATTTTACTCAGAAGTACTTACTGCAAACCTTATGGAAACATATCCACAGAACTTCCTTCATGATTCTAAGTTGTATGAAACCTGCATTATTGCTCTGCACATCAAGATAAAAAAGTTGTTTTCTCAGAGCGTTGAATGCTTTGACATTTAAAGCAGTATACATTTCAACTTTACTCCAATCTACTGACTGCAAACTTTATGGAAACAACCTAACTTCACTTCCCACATGATACTGAGTTCATTGAAACCATTTCCATAGCTCTTCTCAACAAGACAAAAAAGTTGTTATCTCAGAGCATACAATGCATTTACATTGAAAGTGTATTCATTTCCATTTTACTCAGAAGTACTTACTGCAAACCTTATGGAAACATATCCACATAACTTACCACATGATTCTGAGTTGTTTGAAACCTGCATCATTGCTGTGCACATCAAGATAAAAAAGTGGCTTTCTCAGCACGTTGAATGCTTTCACATTAAAACCAGTGTACATTTCCATTTTACTCCTACCTACTGACTTCAAACTTTATGGAAACATGATAACTTAACTTCCCACATGATTCCCAGTTGTTTGAAACCTGCATCATTGCTGTACACAGCAAGATAAAAAAGAGGACTTCTCAGAGCGTTGATTGCTTTGACATTAAAAGCAGTATACATTTCAATTTTACTCCAACCTACTGACTTCAAACTTTATGGAAACATCCTCACTTAACTTCCCACATGATACTGAGTTCATTGAAACCATTTCCTGGACTCTGCTCAACAAGACAAAAAAGTTGTTATCTCAGTGCATACAATGCATTTACATTGAAAGTGTATTCATTTCCATTTTACTCACAAGTGCTGACTGCAAAACTTATGGAAACATATCCACATAACTTCCCACATGATTCTGTGTAGTTAGAAACCTACATCATTGCTGTACACAGCAAGATAAAAAAGAGGACTTCTCAGTGCGTTGAATGCTTTGACATTAAAAGCAGTATACATTTCAATTTTACTCCAACCTACTGACTTCAAACTTTATGGAAACATCCTCACTTAACTTCCCACATGATACTGAGTTCATTGAAACCATTTCCTGAACTCTGCTCAACAAGACAAAAAAGTTGTTATTTCAGAGCATACAATGCATTTATATTGAAAGTGTATTCATTTCCATTTTACTCACAAGTGCTGACTGCAAAACTTATGGAAACATATCCACATAACTTCCCACATGATTCTGTGTAGTTAGAAACCTACATCATTGCTGTACACAGCAAGATAAAAAAGAGGACTTCTCAGTGCGTTGAATGCTTTGACATTAAAAGCAGTATACATTTCAATTTTACTCCAACCTACTGACTTCAAACTTTATGGAAACATCCTCACTTAACTTCCCACATGATACTGAGTTCATTGAAACCATTTCCTGAACTCTGCTCAACAAGACAAAAAAGTTGTTATTTCAGAGCATACAATGCATTTATATTGAAAGTGTATTCATTTCCATTTTACTCACAAGTGCTGACTGCAAACCTTATGGAAACATATCCACATAACTTCCTTCATGATTCTGAGTTGTTAGAAACCTGCATCATTGCTGTACAAAGCAAGATAAAAAGAGGATTTCTCAGTGCGTTGAATGCTTTGACATTAAAAGCAGTACACATTTCAACTTTACTCCAATCTACTGACTGCAATCTTCATGGATACATCCTAACATAACTTCCCACATGATACTGACTTCATTGAAACCTTTTCCATGAGTCTGCTCAAGAAGAAAAAAAAGGTGTTATCTCAGTGCATAGAAAGCATTTACATTGAAAGTGTAATCATTTCCATTTTACTCACAAGTACTGACTGCAAACCTTATGGAAACATATCCACATAACTTACCACATGATTCTGAGTTGTTTGAAACCTGCATCATTGCTGTGCACATCAAGATAAAAAAGTGGCTTTCTCAGCACGTTGAATGCTTTCACATTAAAACCAGTATACATTTCCATTTTACTCCTACCAACTGACTTCAAACTTTATGGAAACATGATAAATTAACTTCCCACATGATACTGAGTTCATTGAAACCATTTCCATAGCTCTTCTCAACAAGACAAAAAAGTTGTTATCTCAGAGCATACAATGCATTTACATTGAAAGTGTATTCATTTCCATTTTACTCACAAGTACTGACTGCAAAACTTATGGAAACATATCCACATAACTACCTACATCATTCTGAGTTGTTAGAAACCTGCATCAGTGCTGTACACAGCAAGATAAAAAAGAGGATTTCTCAGTGCGTTGAATGTTTTGACATTAAAAGCAGTATACATTTCAATTTTACTCCAAACGACTGACTGCAAACTTTATGGAAAGATCCAAACATAACTTCCCACATGATACTGACTTCATTGAAACCTTCTCCATGAGTCTGCTCAACAAGACAAAAAAGTTGTTATCTCAGAGCATAGAATGCATTTGCATTGAAAGAGTATTCATTTCCATTTTACTCACAAGTACTGACTGCAAACCTTATGGAAACATATCCACATAACTTCCTTCATGATTCTAAGTTGTATGAAACCTGCATCATTGCTCTACACATCAAGATAACTAAGTTGATTTCTCACTGCGTTGAATGCTTTGACATTAAAAGCAGTATACATTTCAACTTTACTCCAATACTGACTGCAAACTTTATGGAAACATCCTAAAATAACTTCCCACATGATACTGACTTCATTGAAACCTTTTCCATGAGTCTGCTCAACAAGATAAAAAAGTTGTTATCTCAGTGCATAGAAAGCATTTACATTGAAAGTGTATTCATTTCCATTTTACTCACAAGTACTGATTGCAAACCTTATGGAAACATATCCACATAACTTCCCAGATGATTCTGAGTTGTTTGAAACCTGCATCATTGCTGTGCACATCAAGATAAAAAAGTGGCTTTCTCAGCACGTTGAATGCTTTCACATTAAAAGGAGTATACATTTCAATTTTACTCCTACCTACTGACTTCAAACTTTATGGAAACATGATAACTTAACTTCCCACATGATACTGAGTTCATTGAAAATATTTCCTTGACTCTGCTCAACAAGACAAAATAGTTGTTATCTCAGAGCATACAATGCATTTACATTGAAAGTGTATTCATTTCCATTTTACTCACAAGTACTGACTGCAAAACTTATGGAAACATATCCACATAACTTCCCACATGATTCCCATTTGTTTGAAACCTGCATCATTGCTGTACACAGCAAGATAAAAAAGAGGACTTCTCAGAGCGTTGAATGCTTTCACATTAAAAGCAGTATACATTTCAATTTTACTCCAACCTACTGACTTCAAACTTTATGGAAACATCCTCACTTAACTTCCCACATGATACTGAGTTCATTGAAACCATTTCCTGGACTCTGCTCAACAAGACAATAAAGTTGTTATCTCAGTGCATACAATGTATTTACAGTGAAAGTGTATTCAATTCCATTTTACTCAGAAGTACTTACTGCAAACCTTATGGAAACATATCCACAGAACTTCCTTCATGATTCTAAGTTGTATGAAACCTGCATTATTGCTCTGCACATCAAGATAAAAAAGTTGTTTTCTCAGAGCGTTGAATGCTTTGACATTTAAAGCAGTATACATTTCAACTTTACTCCAATCTACTGACTGCAAACTTTATGGAAACATGATAACTTAACTTCCCACATGATACTGAGTTCATTGAAACCATTTCCTGGACTGTGCTCAACAAGACAAAAAAGTTGTTATCTCAGAGCATACAATGCATTTACATTGAAAGTGTATTCATTTCCATTTTACTCACAAGTACTGACTGCAAAACTTATGGAAACATATCCACATAACTACCCACATGATTCTGAGTTGTTAGAAACCTCCATCAGTGCTGTACACAGCAAGATAAAAAAGAGGATTTCTCAGTGCGTTGAATGCTTTGATATTAAAAGCAGTATACATTTCAATATTACTCCAAACTACTGACTGCAAACTTTATGGAAACATCCAAACATAACTTCCCACATGATACTGACTTCATTGAAACCTTCTCCATGAGTCTGCTCAATAAGACAAAAAAGTTGTTATTTCAGAGCATACAATGCATTTATATTGAAAGTGTATTCATTTCCATTTTACTCACAAGTGCTGACTGCAAACCTTATGGAAACATATCCACAGAACTTCCTTCATGATTCTGAGTTGTTAGAAACCTGCATCATTGCTGTACACAGCAAGATAAAAAAAAGGGCTTCTCAGTGCGTTGAATGCTCTGACATTAAAAGCAGTATACATTTCAATTTTACTCCAACCTACTGACTTCAAACTTTATAGAAACATCCTCACTTAACTTCCCACATGATACTGAGTTCATTCAAACCTTTTCCATGATTCTGCTCAACAAGATAAAAATGTTATTATCTCAGTGCATAGAATACATTTACATTGAAAGTGTAATCATTTCCACTTTACTCACAAGTACTGACTACAAACCTGATGGAAACATATCGACATAACTTCCCACATGATTCTGAGTTGTTTGAAACCTGCATCATTGCTGTACACAGCAAGATAAAAAGAGGATTTCTCAGTGTGTTGAATGCTTTGACATTAAAAGCAGTACACATTTCAACTTTACTCCAATCTGCTGACTGCAAACTTCATGGATACATCCTAACATAACTTCCCACATGATACTGACTTCATTGAAACCTTTTCCATGAGTCTGCTCAAGAAGAAAAAAAAGGTGTTATCTCAGTGCATAGAAAGCATTTACATTGAAAGTGTAATCATTTCCATTTTACTCACAAGTACTGACTGCAAACCTTATGGAAACATATCCACATAACTTCCTTCATGATTCTGAGTTGTATGAAACCTGCATCATTGCTCTGCACATCAAGATAACAAAGTTGATTTCTCAGTACGTTGAATGCTTTGACATTAAAAGCAGCACACATTTCAACTTTACTCCAATCTACTGACTGCAAACTTTATGGATACATCCTAACATAACTTCCCACATGATACTGACTTCATTGAAACCTTTTCCATGAGTCTGCTCAACAAGAAAAAAAAGGTGTTACCTCAGTGCATAGAAAGCATTTACATTGAAAGTGTAATCATTTCCATTTTACTCACAAGTACTGACTGCAAACCTGATGGAAACATATCCACATAACTTCCCACATGATACTGAGTTCATTCAAACATTTTCCATGATTCTGCTCAACAAGATAAAAATGTTGTTCTCAGTGCATGCAATGCATGTACATTGAAAGTGTATTCATTTCCATTTTCCTCAGAAGTACTAACTGCAAACCTTATGGAAACATATCCACAGAACTTCCTTCATGATTCTAAGTTGTATGAAACCTGCATTATTGCTCTGCACATCAAGAAAAAGAAGTTGGTTTCTCAGAGCGTTGAATGCTTTGACATTTAAAGCAGTATACATTTCAACTTTACTCCAATCTACTGACTGCAAACTTTATGGAAACATGATAACTTAACTTCCCACATGATACTGAGTTTATTGAAACCATTTCCTTGACTCTGCTCAACAAGACAAAATAGTTGTTATCTCAGAGCATAGAATGCATTTACATTGAAAGTGTATTCATTTCCATTTTACTCACAAGTACTGACTGCAAACCTTATGGAAACATATCCACATAACTTCCCACAAGATTCTGAGTTGTTAGAAACCTGCATCATTGCTGTACACAGCAAGATAAAAAAGAGGACTTCTCGGTGCGTTGAATGTTTTGATATGAAAAGCAGTATACATTTCAATTTTACTCCAACCTACTGACTTCAAACTTTATGGAAACATCCTCACTTAACTTCCCACATGATACTGAGTAAAATGAAACCATTTCCTGGACCCTGTTCAACAAGACAAAAAAGTTGTTATCTCAGAGCATACAATGCATTTACATTGAAAGTGTATTCATTTCCATTTTATTCACAAGTGCTGACTGCAAACCTTATGGAAACATATCCAGATAACTTCCTTCATGATTCTAAGTTGTATGAAACCTGCATCATTGCTCTGCACATCAAGATAAAAAAGTTGATTTCTCAGTGCGTTGAATGCTTTGACATTAAAAGCAGTATACATTTCAACTTTACTCCAATCTAGTGACTGCAAACTTTATGGAAACATCCTAACTTAACTTCCCACATGATTCTGAGTTCATTCAAACCTTTTCCATGATTCTCCTCAACAAGATAAAAAAGTTGTTATCTCAGAGCATAGAATGCATTTACATTGAAAGTGTAATCATTTCCATTTTACTCACAAGTACTGACTGCAAACCTGATGGAAACATATCCACATAACTTCCCACATGATTCTGAGTTGTTTGAAACCTGCATCATTGCTGTACACAGCAAGATAAAAAAGAGGATTTCTCAGTGCGTTGAATGGTTTGACATTAAAAGCAGTATACATTTCAATTTTACTCCAAACTACTGACTGCAAACTTTATGAAAACATCCAAACATAACTTCCCACATGATACTGACTTCATTGAAACCTTCTCCATGAGTCTGCTCAACAAGACAAAAAAGTTGTTATCTCAGAGCATACAATGCATTTGCATTGAAAGTGTATTCATTCCATTTTATTCACAAGTACTGACTGCAAACCTTATGGAAACATATCCACATAACTTCCTTCATGATTCTAAGCTGTATGAAACCTGCATCATTGCTCTGCACATCAAGATAACAAAGTTGATTTCTCAGTGCGTTGAATACTTTGACATTAAAAGCAGTACACATTTCAACTTTACTCAATCTACTGACTGCAAACTTTATGGAAACATCCTCACTTAACTTCCCACATGATACTGAGTTCATTGAAACCATTTCCTGGACTCTGCTCAACAAGACAAAAAAGTTGTTATCTCAGAGCATACAATGCATTTACATTGGAAGTGTATTCATTTCATTTTACTCACAAGTGCTGACTGCAAACCTTATGGAAACATATCCACAGAACTTCTTTCATGATTCCAAGTTGTATGAAACCTGCATCATTGCTCTGCACATCAAGATAACAAAGTTGATTTCTCAGTGCGTTGAATGCTTTGACATTAAAAGCAGTATACATTTCAACTTACTCCAATACTGACTGCAAACTTTATGGAAACATCTAACATAACTTCCCACATGATACTGAGTTCATTGAAACCTTTTCCATGAGTCTGCTCAACAAGATAAAAAAGGTGTTATCTCAGTGCATAGAAAGCATTTACATTGAAAGTGTATTCATTTCCATTTTACTCACAAGTACTGACTGCAAAACCTTATGGAAACATATCCAGATAACTTCCCACATGATTCTGAGTTGTTTGAAACCTGCATCATTGCTGTGCACATCAAGATAAAAAAGTGGCTTTCTCAGCACGTTGAATGCTTTCACATTAAAAGCAGTATACATTTCAATTTTACTCCTACCTACTGACTTCAAACTTTATGGAAACATGATAACTTAACTTCCCACATGATACTGAGGTTCATTGAAACCATTTCCTTGACTCTGCTCAACAAGACAAAATAGTTGCTATCTCAGAGCATACAGTGCATTTACATTGAAAGTGTATTTCATTTCCATTTTACTCACAAGTACTGACTGCAAAACTTATGGAAACATATCCACATAACTTCCCACATGATTCTGAGTTGTTTGAAACCTGCATCATTGCTGTACACAGCAAGATAAAAAAGAGGATTTCTCAGGGCGTTGAATGCCTCTACATTAAAAGCAGTATACATTTCAATTTTCTCTCCAACCTACTGATTTCAAACTTTATGGAAACATTCTCACTTAACTTCCCACATGATACTGAGTTCACTCAAACCTTTTCCATGATTCTGCTCAACAAGATAAAATGTTGTTCTCAGTGCATGCAATGTATGTACATTGAAAGTGTATTCATTTCCATTTTCCTC
>NW_027277199.1:0-30778 GCF_030028105.1 Mobula birostris
ATCCATTTTACTCACAAGTACTGACTGCAAACTTGATGGAAACATATCCACATAACTTCCCACATGATTCTGAGTTGTTTGAAACCTGCATTATTGCTGTACACAGCAAGATAAAAAAGAGGATTTCTCAGTGCGTTGAATGGTTTGACATTAAAAGCAGTATACATTTCAATTTTACTCCAAACTACTGACTGCAAACTTTATGAAAACATCCAAACATAACTTCCCACATGATACTGACTTCATTGAAACCTTCTCCATGAGTCTGCTCAACAAGACAAAAAAGTTGTTATCTCAGAGCATACAATGCATTTGCATTGAAAGTGTATTCATTTCCATTTTATTCACAAGTACTGACTGCAAACCTTATGGAAACATATCCAGATAACTTCCTTCATGATTCTAAGTTGTATGAAACCTGCATCATTGCTCTGCACATCAAGATAACAAAGTTGATTTCTCAGTGCGTTGAATGCTTTGACATTAAAAGCAGTACACATTTCAACTTTACTCCTACCTACTGACTTCAAACTTTATGGAAACATGATAACTTCACTTCCCACATGATACTGAGTTCATTGAAACCATTTCCTTGACTCTGCTCAACAAGACAAAATAGTTGTTATCTCAGAGCATACAATGCATTTACATTGAAAGTGTATTCATTTCCATTTTACTCACAAGTACTGACTGCAAAACTTATGGAAACATATCCACATAACTACCCACATGATTCTGAGTTGTTAGAAACCTGCATCATTGCTGTACACAGCAAGATAAAAAAGAGGACTTCTCAGTGCGTTGAATGCTTTGACATTAAAAGCAGTATACATTTCAATTTTACTCCAAACTACTGACTGCAAACTTTATGAAAACATCCAAACATAAATCCCACATGATACTGACTTCATTGAAACCTTCTCCATGAGTCTGCTCAACAAGACAGAAAAGTTGTTATCTCAGAGCATACAATGCATTTGCATTGAAAGTGTATTCATTTCCATTTTATTCACAAGTACTGACTGCAAACCTTATGGAAACATATCCACATAACTTCCTTCATGATTCTAAGTTGTATGAAAGCTGCATCATTGCTCTGCACATCAAGATAACAAAGTTGATTTCTCAGTGCGTTGAATGCTTTGACATTAAAAGCAGTACACATTTCAACTTTACTCCAATCTACTGACTGCAAACTTCATGGATACATCCTAACATAAATTCCCACATGATACTGACTTCATTGAAACCTTTTCCATGAGTCTGCTCAAAAAGAAAAAAAAGGTGTTATCTCAGTGCATAGAAAGCATTTACATTGAAAGTGTAATCATTTCCATTTTACTCACAAGTACTGACTGCAAACCTGATGGAAACATATCCACATAACTTCCCACATGATTCTGAGTTGTTTGAAACCTGCATCATTGCTGTACACAGCAAGATAAAAAAGAGGATTTCTCAGTGCGTTGAATGCCTTGACATTAAAAGCAGTATACATTTCAATTTTACTCCAACCTACTGACTTCAAACGTTATGGAAACATCCTCACATAACTTCCCACATGATACTGAGTTCATTCAAACCTTTTCCATGATTCTGCTCTACAAGATAAAAATGTTGTTCTCAGTGCATGCAATGCATGTACATTGAAAGTGTATTCATTTCCATTTTCCTCAGAAGTACTAACTGCAAACCTTATGGAAACATATCCACAGAACTTCCTTCATGATTCTAAGTTGTATGAAACCTGCATTATTGCTCTGCACATCAAGATAAAAAAGTTGGTTTCTCAGAGCGTTGAATGCTTTGACATTTAAAGCAGTATACATTTCAACTTTACTCCAATCTACTGACCGCAAACTGTATGGAAAGATCATAACTTAACTTCCCACATGATACTGAGTTCATTGAAACCATTTCCATAGCTCTGCTCAACAAGACAAAAAAGTTGTTATCTCAGAGCATACAATGCATTTACATTGAAAGTGTATTCATTTCCATTTTACTCACAAGTACTGACTGCAAACCTTATGGAAACATATCCACATAACTTACCACATGATTCTGAGTTGTTTGAAACCTGCATCATTGCTGTGCACATCAAGATAAAAAAGTGGCTTTCTCAGCACGTTGAATGCTTTCACATTAAAAGCAGTATACATTTCAATTTTACTCCTACCTACTGACTTCAAACTTTATGGAAACATGATAACTTAACTTCCCACATGATACTGAGTTCATTGAAACCATTTCCTTGACTCTGCTCAACAAGACTAAAAAGTTGTTATCTCAGAGCATACAATGCATTTACATTGAAAGTGTATTCATTTCCATTTTACTCACAAGTACTGACTTCAAAACTTATGGAAACATATCCACATAACTTCCCACATGATTCTGAGTTGTTAGAAACCTGCATCATTGCTGTACACAGCAAGATAAAAAAGAGGACTTCTCAGTGCGTTGAATGTTTTGACATTAAAAGCAGTATACATTTCAATTTTACTCCAAACTACTGACTGCAAACTTTATGAAAACATCCAAACATAACTTCCCACATGATACTGACTTCATTGAAACCTTCTCCATGAGTCTGCTCAACAAGACAAAAATGTTGTTATCTCAGAGCATACAATGCATTTGCATTGAAAGTGTATTCCTTTCCATTTTATTTACAAGTACTGACTGGAAACCTTATGGAAACATATCCACAGAACTTCCTTCATGATTCTAAGTTGTATCAAAGCTGCATCATTGCTCTGCACATCAAGATAACAAAGTTGATTTCTCAGTGCGTTGAATGCTTTGAGATTAAAAGCAGTACACATTTCAACTTTACTCCAATCTACTGACTGCAAACTTTATGGATACATCCTAACATAACTTCCCACATGATACTGACTTCATTGAAACCTTTTCCATGAGTCTGCTCAACAAGAAAAAAAAGGTGTTATCTCAGTGCATAGAAAGCATTTACATTGAAGGTGTAATCATTTCCATTTTACTCACAAGTACTGACTGCAAACCTGATGGAAACATATCCACATAACTTCCCACATGATTCTGAGTTGTTTGAAACCTGCATCATTGCTGTACACAGCAAGATAAAAAAGAGGATTTCTCAGTGCGTTGAATGCCTTGACATTAAAAGCAGTATACATTTCAATTTTACTCCAACCTACTGACTTCAAACTTTATGGAAACATCCTCACATAACTTCCAACATGATACTGAATTCATTCAAACCTTTTCCATGATTCTGCTCTATAAGATAAAAATGTTGTTCTCAGTGCATGCAATGCATGTACATTGAAAGTGTATTCATTTCCATTTTCCTCAGAAGTACTAACTGCAAACCTTATGGAAACATATCCACAGAACTTCCTTCATGATTCTAAGTTGAATGAAACCTGCATTATTCCTCTGCACATCAAGATAAAAAAGTTGTTTTCTCAGAGCGTTGAATGCTTTGACATTTAAAGCAGTATACATTTCAACTTTACTCCAATCTACTGACTGCAAACTTTATGGAAACATCCTAACTTAACTTCCCACATGATACTGAGTTCATTGAAACCATTTCCATAGCTCTGCTCAACAAGACAAAAAAGTTGTTGTCTCAGAGCATACAATGCATTTACATTGAAAGTGTATTCATTTCCATTTTACTCACAAGTACTGACTGCAAAACTTATGGAAACATATCCACATAACTTCCCACATGATTCTGAGTTGTTAGAAACCTGCATCATTGCTGTACACAGCAAGATAAAAAAGAGGACTTCTCAGTGCGTTGAATGCTTTGACATTAAAAGCAGTATACATTTCAATTTTACTCCAACCTACTGACTTCAAACTTTATGGAAACATGCTCAGTTAACTTCCCACATGATACTGAGTTCATTGAAACCATTTCCTGGACGCTGCTCAACAAGACAAAAAAGTTGTTATCTCAGAGCATACAATGCATTTACATTGAAAGTGTATTCATTTCCATTTTACTCACAAGTACTGACTGCAAAACTAATGGAAACATATCCACATAACTGCCCACATGATTCTGAGTTGTTAGAAACCTGCATCATTGCTGTACACAGCAAGATAAAAAAGAGGACTTCTCAGTGCGTTGAATGCTTTGACATTAAAAGCAGTATACATTTCAATTTTTCTCCAACCTACTGACTTCAAACTTTATGGAAACATCCTCACTTAACTTCCCACATGATACTGAGTTCATTGAAACCATTTCCTGGACTCTGCTCAAGAAGACAAAAAAGTTGTTATCTCAGAGCATACAATGCATTTACATTGAAAGTGTATTCATTTCCATTTTACTCACAAGTACTGACTGCAAACCTTATGGAAACATATCCACAGAACATCCTTCATGATTCTAAGTTGTATGAAACCTGCATCATTGCTCTGCACATCAAGATAAAAAAGTTGATTTCTCAGTGTGTTGAATGCTTCGACATTAAAAGCAGTATACATTTCAACTTTACTCCAATCTACTGACTGCAAACTTTATGGAAACATCCTAACTTAACTTCCCACATGATACTGAGTTGATTCAAACCTTTTCCATGATTCTGCTCAACAAGATAAAATAGTTTTTATCTCAGAGCATACAATGCATTTACTTTGAAAGTGTATTCATTTCCATTTTACTCACAAGTACTGACTGCAAAACTTATGGAAACATATCCATATAACTACCTACATGATTCTGAGTTGTTAGAAACCTGCATCAGTGCTGTACACAGCCAGATAAAAAAGAGGATTTCTCAGTGCGTTGAATGCTTTGACATTAAAAGCAGTATACATTTCAATTTTACTCCAAACTACTGACTGCAAACTTTATGGAAACATCCAAACATAACTTCCCACATGATACTGAGTTCATTGAAACCATTTCCATAGCTCTGCTCAACAAGACAAAAAAGTTGTTATCTCAGAGCATACAATGCATTTACATTGAAAGTGTATTCATTTCCATTTTACTCACAAGTACTGACTGCAAAACTTATGGAAACATATCCACATAACTTCCCACATGATTCTGAGTTGTTAGAAACCTGCATCATTGCTGTACACAGAAAGATAAAAAAGAGGACTTCTCAGTGCGTTGAATGAATTGACATTAAAAGCAGTATACATTTCAATTTTACTCCAAACTACTGACTGCAAACTTTATGAAAACATCCAAACGTAACTTCCCACATGATACTGACTTCATTGAAACGTTCTCCATGAGTCTGCTCAACAAGACAAAAAAGTTGTTATCTCAGAGCATACAATGCATTTGCATTGAAAGTGTATTCATTTCCATTTTATTTACAAGTACTGACTGCAAACCTTATGGAAACATATCCACATAACTTCCTTCATGATTCTAAGTTGTATCAAAGCTGCATCATTGCTCTGTACATCAAGATAACAAAGTTGATTTCTCAGAGCGTTGAATGTTTTGACATTAAAAGCAGTACACATTTCAACTTTACTCCAATCTACTGACTGCAAACTTTATGGATACATCCTAACTTAACATCCCACATGATACTGAGTTCATTGAAACCATTTCCATCGCTCTGCTCAACAAGACAAAAAAGTTGTTATCTCAGAGCATACAATGCATTTACATTGAAAGTGTATTCATTTCCATTTTACTCACAAGTACTGACTGCAAACCTTATGGAAACATATCCACATAACTTACCACATGATTCTGAGTTGTTTGAAACCTGCATCATTGCTGTGCACATCAAGATAAAAAAGTGGCTTTCTCAGCACGTTGAATGCTTTCACATTAAAAGCAGTATACATTTCAATTTTACTCCTACCTACTGACTTCAAACTTTATGGAAACATGATAACTTAACTTCCCACATGATACTGAGTTCATTGAAACCATTTCCTTGACTCTGCTCAACAAGACAAAAAAGTTGTTATCTCAGAGCATACAATGCATTTACATTGAAAGTGTATTCATTTCCATTTTACTCACAAGTACTGACTGCAAAACTTATGGAAACATATCCACATAACTTCCCACATGATTCTGAGTTGTTAGAAACCTGCATCATTGCTGTACACAGCCAGATAAAAAAGAGGATTTCTCAGTGCGTTGAATGCTTTGACATTAAAAGCAGTATACATTTCAATTTTACTCCAACCTACTGACTTCAAACTTTATGGAAACATCCTCACTTAACTTCCCACATGATACTGAGTTCATTGAAACCATTTCCTGGACTCTGCTCAACAAGACAAAAAAGTTGTTATCTCAGAGCATACAATGCATTTACATTGAAAGTGTATTCATTTCCATTTTACTCACAAGTACTGACTGTAAAACTTATGGAAACATATCCACATAACTACCCACATGATTCTGAGTTGTTAGAAACCTGCATCAGTGCTGTACACAGCAAGATAAAAAAGAGGATTTCTCAGTGCGTTGGATGCTTTGATATTAAAAGCAGTATACATTTCAATTTTACTCCAAACTACTGACTGCAAACTTTATGGAAACATCCAAACATAACTTCCCACATGATACTGACTTCATTGAAACCTTCTGCATGAGTCTGCTCAACAAGACAAAAAAGTTGTTATCTCAGAGCATACAATGCATTTGCATTGAAAGTGTATTCATTTCCATTTTACTCACAAGTACTGACTGCAACCCTTATGGAAACATATCCACATAACTTCCCACATGATTCCCAGTTGTTTGAAAGCTGCATCATTGCTGTACACCGCAAGATAAAAAAGAGGACTTCTCAGTGCGTTGAATGCTTTGACATTAAAAGCAGTGTACATTTCAATTTTACTCCAACCTACTGACTTCAAACTTTATGGAAACATGCTCACTTAACTTCCCACATGATACTGAGTTCATTGAAACCATTTCCTGGACTCTGCTCAACAAGACAAAAAAGTTGTTATCTCAGAGCATAGAATGCATTTACATTGAAAGTGTATTCATTTCCATTTTACTCACAAGTGCTGACTGCAAACCTTATGGAAACATATCCACATAACTTCCTTCATGATTCTAAGTTGTATGAAACCTGCATCATTGCTGTGCACATCAAGATAAAAAAGTTGATTTCTCAGTGCGTTGAATGCTTTGACATTAAAAGCAGTATACATTTCAACTTTACTCCAATCTACTGACTGCAAACTTTATGGAAACATCCTAACTTAACTTCCCACATGATTCTGAGTTCATTCAAACCTTTTCCATGATTCTGCTCAACAAGATAAAAAAGTTGTTATCTCAGTGCATAGAATGCATTTACATTGAAAGTGTAATCATATCCATTTTACTCACAAGTACTGACTGCAAACTTGATGGAAACATATCCACATAACTTCCCACATGATTCTGAGTTGTTTGAAACCTGCATTATTGCTGTACACAGCAAGATAAAAAAGAGGATTTCTCAGTGCGTTGAATGGTTTGACATTAAAAGCAGTATACATTTCAATTTTACTCCAAACTACTGACTGCAAACTTCATGAAAACATCCAAACATAACTTCCCACATGATACTGACTTCATTGAAACCTTCTCCATGAGTCTGCTCAACAAGACAAAAAAGTTGTTATCTCAGAGCATACAATGCATTTGCATTGAAAGTGTATTCATTTCCATTTTATTCACAAGTACTGACTGCAAACCTTATGGAAACATATCCAGATAACTTCCCACATGATTCTGAGTTGTTAGAAACCTGCATCATTGCTGTATACAGCAAGATAAAAAAGAGGACTTCTCAGTGCGTTGAATGTTTTGACATTAAAAGCAGTATACATTTCAATTTTACTCCGACCTACTGACTTCAAACTTTATGGAAACATCCTCACGTAACTTCCCACATGATACTGAGTTCATTGAAACCATTTCCTGGACTCTGCTCAACAAGACAAAAAAGTTGTTATCTCAGAGCATACAATGCATTTACATTGAAAGTGTATTCATTTCCATTTTACTCACAAGTACTGACTGTAAAACTTATGGAAACATATCCACATAACTACCCACATGATTCTGAGTTGTTAGAAACCTGCATCAGTGCTGTACACAGCAAGATAAAAAAGAGGATTTCTCAGTGCGTTGGATGCTTTGATATTAAAAGCAGTATACATTTCAATTTTACTCCAAACTACTGACTGCAAACTTTATGGAAACATCCAAACATAACTTCCCACATGATACTGACTTCATTGAAACCTTCTGCATGAGTCTGCTCAACAAGACAAAAAAGTTGTTATCTCAGAGCATACAATGCATTTGCATTGAAAGTGTATTCATTTCCATTTTACTCACAAGTACTGACTGCAACCCTTATGGAAACATATCCACATAACTTCCCACATGATTCCCAGTTGTTTGAAAGCTGCATCATTGCTGTACACCGCAAGATAAAAAAGAGGACTTCTCAGTGCGTTGAATGCTTTGACATTAAAAGCAGTGTACATTTCAATTTTACTCCAACCTACTGACTTCAAACTTTATGGAAACATGCTCACTTAACTTCCCACATGATACTGAGTTCATTGAAACCATTTCCTGGACTCTGCTCAACAAGACAAAAAAGTTGTTATCTCAGAGCATAGAATGCATTTACATTGAAAGTGTATTCATTTCCATTTTACTCACAAGTGCTGACTGCAAACCTTATGGAAACATATCCACATAACTTCCTTCATGATTCTAAGTTGTATGAAACCTGCATCATTGCTGTGCACATCAAGATAAAAAAGTTGATTTCTCAGTGCGTTGAATGCTTTGACATTAAAAGCAGTATACATTTCAACTTTACTCCAATCTACTGACTGCAAACTTTATGGAAACATCCTAACTTAACTTCCCACATGATTCTGAGTTCATTCAAACCTTTTCCATGATTCTGCTCAACAAGATAAAAAAGTTGTTATCTCAGTGCATAGAATGCATTTACATTGAAAGTGTAATCATATCCATTTTACTCACAAGTACTGACTGCAAACTTGATGGAAACATATCCACATAACTTCCCACATGATTCTGAGTTGTTTGAAACCTGCATTATTGCTGTACACAGCAAGATAAAAAAGAGGATTTCTCAGTGCGTTGAATGGTTTGACATTAAAAGCAGTATACATTTCAATTTTACTCCAAACTACTGACTGCAAACTTTATGAAAACATCCAAACATAACTTCCCACATGATACTGACTTCATTGAAACCTTCTCCATGAGTCTGCTCAACAAGACAAAAAAGTTGTTATCTCAGAGCATACAATGCATTTGCATTGAAAGTGTATTCATTTCCATTTTATTCACAAGTACTGACTGCAAACCTTATGGAAACATATCCAGATAACTTCCCACATGATTCTGAGTTGTTAGAAACCTGCATCATTGCTGTATACAGCAAGATAAAAAAGAGGACTTCTCAGTGCGTTGAATGTTTT
The DNA here is from genome assembly GCF_030028105.1 of Mobula birostris. Taxonomy (NCBI): domain Eukaryota; kingdom Metazoa; phylum Chordata; class Chondrichthyes; order Myliobatiformes; family Myliobatidae; genus Mobula; species Mobula birostris. The sequence continues at coordinate 9,466 of NW_027277199.1, forward strand.
GACATTAAAAGCAGTATACATTTCAATTTTACTCCGACCTACTGACTTCAAACTTTATGGAAACATCCTCACGTAACTTCCCACATGATACTGAGTTCATTGAAACCATTTCCTGGACTCTGCTCAACAAGACAAAAAAGTTGTTATCTCAGAGCATACAATGCATTTACATTGAAAGTGTATTCATTTCCATTTTACTCACAAGTACTGACTGTAAAACTTATGGAAACATATCCACATAACTACCCACATGATTCTGAGTTGTTAGAAACCTGCATCAGTGCTGTACACAGCAAGATAAAAAAGAGGATTTCTCAGTGCGTTGGATGCTTTGATATTAAAAGCAGTATACATTTCAATTTTACTCCAAACTACTGACTGCAAACTTTATGGAAACATCCAAACATAACTTCCCACATGATACTGACTTCATTGAAACCTTCTGCATGAGTCTGCTCAACAAGACAAAAAAGTTGTTATCTCAGAGCATACAATGCATTTGCATTGAAAGTGTATTCATTTCCATTTTACTCACAAGTACTGACTGCAACCCTTATGGAAACATATCCACATAACTTCCCACATGATTCCCAGTTGTTTGAAAGCTGCATCATTGCTGTACACCGCAAGATAAAAAAGAGGACTTCTCAGTGCGTTGAATGCTTTGACATTAAAAGCAGTGTACATTTCAATTTTACTCCAACCTACTGACTTCAAACTTTATGGAAACATGCTCACTTAACTTCCCACATGATACTGAGTTCATTGAAACCATTTCCTGGACTCTGCTCAACAAGACAAAAAAGTTGTTATCTCAGAGCATACAATGCATTTACATTGAAAGTGTATTCATTTCCATTTTACTCACAAGTACTGACTGTAAAACTTATGGAAACATATCCACATAACTACCCACATGATTCTGAGTTGTTAGAAACCTGCATCAGTGCTGTACACAGCAAGATAAAAAAGAGGATTTCTCAGTGCGTTGGATGCTTTGATATTAAAAGCAGTATACATTTCAATTTTACTCCAAACTACTGACTGCAAACTTTATGGAAACATCCAAACATAACTTCCCACATGATACTGACTTCATTGAAACCTTCTGCATGAGTCTGCTCAACAAGACAAAAAAGTTGTTATCTCAGAGCATACAATGCATTTGCATTGAAAGTGTATTCATTTCCATTTTACTCACAAGTACTGACTGCAACCCTTATGGAAACATATCCACATAACTTCCCACATGATTCCCAGTTGTTTGAAAGCTGCATCATTGCTGTACACCGCAAGATAAAAAAGAGGACTTCTCAGTGCGTTGAATGCTTTGACATTAAAAGCAGTGTACATTTCAATTTTACTCCAACCTACTGACTTCAAACTTTATGGAAACATGCTCACTTAACTTCCCACATGATACTGAGTTCATTGAAACCATTTCCTGGACTCTGCTCAACAAGACAAAAAAGTTGTTATCTCAGAGCATAGAATGCATTTACATTGAAAGTGTATTCATTTCCATTTTACTCACAAGTGCTGACTGCAAACCTTATGGAAACATATCCACATAACTTCCTTCATGATTCTAAGTTGTATGAAACCTGCATCATTGCTGTGCACATCAAGATAAAAAAGTTGATTTCTCAGTGCGTTGAATGCTTTGACATTAAAAGCAGTATACATTTCAACTTTACTCCAATCTACTGACTGCAAACTTTATGGAAACATCCTAACTTAACTTCCCACATGATTCTGAGTTCATTCAAACCTTTTCCATGATTCTGCTCAACAAGATAAAAAAGTTGTTATCTTAGTGCATAGAATGCATTTACATTGAAAGTGTAATCATATCCATTTTACTCACAAGTACTGACTGCAAACTTGATGGAAACATATCCACATAACTTCCCACATGATTCTGAGTTGTTTGAAACCTGCATTATTGCTGTACACAGCAAGATAAAAAAGAGGATTTCTCAGTGCGTTGAATGGTTTGACATTAAAAGCAGTATACATTTCAATTTTACTCCAAACTACTGACTGCAAACTTTATGAAAACATCCAAACATAACTTCCCACATGATACTGACTTCATTGAAACCTTCTCCATGAGTCTGCTCAACAAGACAAAAAAGTTGTTATCTCAGAGCATACAATGCATTTGCATTGAAAGTGTATTCATTTCCATTTTATTCACAAGTACTGACTGCAAACCTTATGGAAACATATCCAGATAACTTCCCACATGATTCTGAGTTGTTAGAAACCTGCATCATTGCTGTATACAGCAAGATAAAAAAGAGGACTTCTCAGTGCGTTGAATGTTTTGACATTAAAAGCAGTATACATTTCAATTTTACTCCGACCTACTGACTTCAAACTTTATGGAAACATCCTCACGTAACTTCCCACATGATACTGAGTTCATTGAAACCATTTCCTGGACTCTGCTCAACAAGACAAAAAAGTTGTTATCTCAGAGCATACAATGCATTTACATTGAAAGTGTATTCATTTCCATTTTACTCACAAGTACTGACTGTAAAACTTATGGAAACATATCCACATAACTACCCACATGATTCTGAGTTGTTAGAAACCTGCATCAGTGCTGTACACAGCAAGATAAAAAAGAGGATTTCTCAGTGCGTTGGATGCTTTGATATTAAAAGCAGTATACATTTCAATTTTACTCCAAACTACTGACTGCAAACTTTATGGAAACATCCAAACATAACTTCCCACATGATACTGACTTCATTGAAACCTTCTGCATGAGTCTGCTCAACAAGACAAAAAAGTTGTTATCTCAGAGCATACAATGCATTTGCATTGAAAGTGTATTCATTTCCATTTTACTCACAAGTACTGACTGCAACCCTTATGGAAACATATCCACATAACTTCCCACATGATTCCCAGTTGTTTGAAAGCTGCATCATTGCTGTACACCGCAAGATAAAAAAGAGGACTTCTCAGTGCGTTGAATGCTTTGACATTAAAAGCAGTGTACATTTCAATTTTACTCCAACCTACTGACTTCAAACTTTATGGAAACATGCTCACTTAACTTCCCACATGATACTGAGTTCATTGAAACCATTTCCTGGACTCTGCTCAACAAGACAAAAAAGTTGTTATCTCAGAGCATAGAATGCATTTACATTGAAAGTGTATTCATTTCCATTTTACTCACAAGTGCTGACTGCAAACCTTATGGAAACATATCCACATAACTTCCTTCATGATTCTAAGTTGTATGAAACCTGCATCATTGCTGTGCACATCAAGATAAAAAAGTTGATTTCTCAGTGCGTTGAATGCTTTGACATTAAAAGCAGTATACATTTCAACTTTACTCCAATCTACTGACTGCAAACTTTATGGAAACATCCTAACTTAACTTCCCACATGATTCTGAGTTCATTCAAACCTTTTCCATGATTCTGCTCAACAAGATAAAAAAGTTGTTATCTCAGTGCATAGAATGCATTTACATTGAAAGTGTAATCATATCCATTTTACTCACAAGTACTGACTGCAAACTTGATGGAAACATATCCACATAACTTCCCACATGATTCTGAGTTGTTTGAAACCTGCATTATTGCTGTACACAGCAAGATAAAAAAGAGGATTTCTCAGTGCGTTGAATGGTTTGACATTAAAAGCAGTATACATTTCAATTTTACTCCAAACTACTGACTGCAAACTTTATGAAAACATCCAAACATAACTTCCCACATGATACTGACTTCATTGAAACCTTCTCCATGAGTCTGCTCAACAAGACAAAAAAGTTGTTATCTCAGAGCATACAATGCATTTGCATTGAAAGTGTATTCATTTCCATTTTATTCACAAGTACTGACTGCAAACCTTATGGAAACATATCCAGATAACTTCCCACATGATTCTGAGTTGTTAGAAACCTGCATCATTGCTGTATACAGCAAGATAAAAAAGAGGACTTCTCAGTGCGTTGAATGTTTTGACATTAAAAGCAGTATACATTTCAATTTTACTCCGACCTACTGACTTCAAACTTTATGGAAACATCCTCACGTAACTTCCCACATGATACTGAGTTCATTGAAACCATTTCCTGGACTCTGCTCAACAAGACAAAAAAGTTGTTATCTCAGAGCATACAATGCATTTACATTGAAAGTGTATTCATTTCCATTTTACTCACAAGTACTGACTGTAAAACTTATGGAAACATATCCACATAACTACCCACATGATTCTGAGTTGTTAGAAACCTGCATCAGTGCTGTACACAGCAAGATAAAAAAGAGGATTTCTCAGTGCGTTGGATGCTTTGATATTAAAAGCAGTATACATTTCAATTTTACTCCAAACTACTGACTGCAAACTTTATGGAAACATCCAAACATAACTTCCCACATGATACTGACTTCATTGAAACCTTCTGCATGAGTCTGCTCAACAAGACAAAAAAGTTGTTATCTCAGAGCATACAATGCATTTGCATTGAAAGTGTATTCATTTCCATTTTACTCACAAGTACTGACTGCAACCCTTATGGAAACATATCCACATAACTTCCCACATGATTCCCAGTTGTTTGAAAGCTGCATCATTGCTGTACACCGCAAGATAAAAAAGAGGACTTCTCAGTGCGTTGAATGCTTTGACATTAAAAGCAGTGTACATTTCAATTTTACTCCAACCTACTGACTTCAAACTTTATGGAAACATGCTCACTTAACTTCCCACATGATACTGAGTTCATTGAAACCATTTCCTGGACTCTGCTCAACAAGACAAAAAAGTTGTTATCTCAGAGCATACAATGCATTTACATTGAAAGTGTATTCATTTCCATTTTACTCACAAGTGCTGACTGCAAACCTTATGGAAACATATCCACATAACTTCCTTCATGATTCTAAGTTGTATGAAACCTGCATCATTGCTGTGCACATCAAGATAAAAAAGTTGATTTCTCAGTGCGTTGAATGCTTTGACATTAAAAGCAGTATACATTTCAACTTTACTCCAATCTACTGACTGCAAACTTTATGGAAACATCCTAACTTAACTTCCCACATGATTCTGAGTTCATTCAAACCTTTTCCATGATTCTGCTCAACAAGATAAAAAAGTTGTTATCTCAGTGCATAGAATGCATTTACATTGAAAGTGTAATCATATCCATTTTACTCACAAGTACTGACTGCAAACTTGATGGAAACATATCCACATAACTTCCCACATGATTCTGAGTTGTTTGAAACCTGCATTATTGCTGTACACAGCAAGATAAAAAAGAGGATTTCTCAGTGCGTTGAATGGTTTGACATTAAAAGCAGTATACATTTCAATTTTACTCCAAACTACTGACTGCAAACTTTATGAAAACATCCAAACATAACTTCCCACATGATACTGACTTCATTGAAACCTTCTCCATGAGTCTGCTCAACAAGACAAAAAAGTTGTTATCTCAGAGCATACAATGCATTTGCATTGAAAGTGTATTCATTTCCATTTTATTCACAAGTACTGACTGCAAACCTTATGGAAACATATCCAGATAACTTCCTTCATGATTCTAAGTTGTATGAAACCTGCATCATTGCTCTGCACATCAAGATAACAAAGTTGTTTTCTCAGTGCGTTGAATGCTTTGACATTAAAAGCAGTACACATTTCAACTTTACTCCTACCTACTGACTTCAAACTTTATGGAAACATGATAACTTCACTTCCCACATGATACTGAGTTCATTGAAACCATTTCCTTGACTCTGCTCAACAAGACAAAATAGTTGTTATCTCAGAGCATACAATGCATTTACATTGAAAGTGTATTCATTTCCATTTTACTCACAAGTACTGACTGCAAAACTTATGGAAACATATCCACATAACTACCCACATGATTCTGAGTTGTTAGAAACCTGCATCAGTGCTGTACACAGCAAGATAAAAAAGAGGATTTCTCAGTGCGTTGAATGCTTTGACATTAAAAGCAGTATACATTTCAATTTTACTCCAAACTACTGACTGCAAACTTTATGGAAACATCCAAACATAACTTCCCACATGATACTGACTTCATTGAAACCTTCTCCATGAGTCTGCTCAACAAGACAAAAAAGTTGTTATCTCAGAGCATACAATGCATTTGCATTGAAAGTGTATTCATTTCCATTTTACTCACAAGTACTGACTGCAAACCTTATGGAAACATATCCACATAACTTCCTTCATGATTCTAAGTTGTATGAAACCTGCATCATTGCTCTGCACATCAAGATAACAAAGTTGATTTCTCAGTGCGTTGAATGCTTTGACATTAAAAGCAGTATACATTTCAACTTTACTCCAATCTACTGACTGCGAACTTTATGGAAACATCCTAACATAATACTGACATGATACTGACTTCATTGAAACCTTTTCCATGAGTCTGCTCAACAAGAAAAAAAAGGTGTTATCTCAGTGCATAGAAAGCATTTACATTGAAAGTGTAATCATTTCCATTTCACTCACAAGTACTGACTGCAAACCTGATGGAAACATATCCACATAACTTCCCACCTGATTCTGAGTTGTTTGAAACCTGCATCATTGCTGTACACAGCAAGATAAAAAAGAGGATTTCTCAGTGCGTTGAAAGCCTTGACATTGAAAGCAGTATACATTTCAATTTTACTCCAACCTACTGACTTCAAACTTTATGGAAACATCCTCACATAACTTCCCACATGATACTGAGTTCATTCAAACCTTTTCCATGATTCTGCTCTACAAGATAAAAATGTTGTTCTCAGTGCATGCAATGCATGTACATTGAAAGTGAATTCATTTCCATTTTCCTCAGAAGTACTAACTGCAAACCTTATGGAAACATATCCACATAACTTCCCACATGATTCTGAGTTGTTTGAAACCTGCATCATTGCTGTGTACATCAAGATAAAAAAGTGGCTTTCTCAGCACGTTGAATGCTTTCACATTAAAAGCAGTATACATTTCAATTTTACTCCTACCTACTGACTTCAAACTTTATGGAAACATGATAACTTAACTTCCCACATGATACTGAGTTCATTGAAACCATTTCCTTGACTCTGCTCAACAAGACAAAATAGTTGTTATCTCAGAGCATACAATGCATTTACATTGAAAGTGTATTCATTTCCATTTTACTCACAAGTACTGACTGCAAAACTTATGGAAACATATCCACATAACTTCCCACATGATTCCCAGTTGTTTGAAACCTGCATCATTGCTGTACACAGCAAGATAAAAAAGAGGACTTCTCAGTGCGTTGAATGCTTTGAGATTAAAAGCAGTATACATTTCAATTTTACTCCAAACTACTGACTGCAAACTTTATGAAAACATCCAAACATAACTTCCCACATGATACTGACTTCATTGAAACCTTCTCCATGAGTCTGCACAACAAGACAAAAAAGTTGTTATCTCAGAGCATACAATGCATTTGCATTGAAAGTGTATTCATTTCCATTTTATTCACAAGTACTGACTGCAAACCTTATGGAAACATATCCACATAACTTCCTTCATGATTCTAAGTTGTATGAAAGCTGCATCATTGCTCTGCACATCAAGATAACAAAGTTGATTTCTCAGAGCGTTGAATGCTTTGACATTAAAAGCAGTACACATTTCAACTTTACTCCAATCTACTGACTGCAAACTTTATGGATACATCCTAACATAACTTCCCACATGATACTGACTTCATTGAAACCGTTTCCATGAGTCTGCTCAACAAGAAAAAAAAAGGTGTTATCTCAGTGTATAGAAAGCATTTACATTGAAAGTGTAATCATTTCCATTTTACTCACAAGTACTGACTGCAAACCTGATGGAAACATATCCACATATCTTCCCAGATGATTCTGAGTTGTTTGAAACCTGCATCATTGCTGTACACAGCAAGATATAAAAGAGGATTTCTCAGTGCATTGAATGCCTTGACATTAAAAGCAGTATACATTTCAATTTTACTCCAACCTACTGACTTCAAACTTTATGGAAACATCCTCACATAACTTCCCACATGATACTGAGTTCATTCAAACCTTTTCCATGATTCTGCTCTACAAGATAAAAATGTGGTTCTCAGTGCATGCAATGCATGTACATTGAAAGTGTATTCATTTCCATTTTCCTCAGAAGTACTAACTGCAAACCTTATGGAAACATATCCACAGAACTTCCTTCATGATTCTAAGTTGTATGAAACCTGCATTATTGCTCTGCACATCAAGATAAAAAAGTTGTTTTCTCAGAGCGTTGAATGCTTTGACATTTAAAGCAGTATACATTTCAACTTTACTCCAATCTACTGACTGCAAACTTTATGGAAACATCCTAACTTAACTTCCACATGATACTGAGTTCATTGAAACCATTTCCATAGCTCTGCTCAACAAGACAAAAAAGTTGTTATCTCAGAGCATACAATGCATTTACATTGAAAGTGTATTCATTTCCATTTTACTCACAAGTACTGACTGCAAACCTTATGGAAACATATCCACATAACTTACCACATAATTCTGAGTTGTTTGAAACCTGCATCATTGCTGTGCACATCAAGATAAAAAAGTGGCTTTCTTAGCACGTTGAATGCTTTCACATTAAAAGCAGTATACATTTCAATTTTACTCCTACCTACTGACTTCAAACTTTATGGAAACATGATAACTTAACTTCCCACATGATACTGAGTTCATTGAAACCATTTCCTTGACTCTGCTCAACAAGAGAAAAAAGTTGTTATCTCAGAGCATACAATGCATTTACATTGAAAGTGTAGTCATTTCCATTTTACTCACAAGTACTGACTGCAAAACTTATGGAAACATATCCACATAACTTCCCACATGATTCTGAGTTGTTAGAAACCTGCATCATTGCTGTACACAGCAAGATAAAAAAGAGGACTTCTCAGTGCGTTGAATGTTTTGACATTAAAAGCAGTATACATTTCAATTTTACTCCAACCTACTGACTTCAAACTTTATGGAAACATCCTCACTTAACTTCCCACATGATACTGAGTTCATTGAAACCATTTCCTGGACTCTGCTCAACAAGACAAAAAAGTTGTTATCTCAGAGCATACAATGCATTTGCATTGAAAGTGTATTCATTTCCATTTTACTCACAAGTACTGACTGCAATCCTTATGGAAACATATCCACATAACTTCCCACATGATTCCCAGTTGTTTGAAACCTGCATCATTGCTGTACACAGCAAGATAAAAAAGAGGATTTCTCAGTGCGTTGAATGGTTTGACAGTAAAAGCAGTATACATTTCAATTTTACTCCAAACGACTGACTGCAAACTTTATGAAAACATCCAAACATAACTTCCCACATGATACTGACTTCATTGAAACCTTCTCCATGAGTCTGCTCAACAAGACAAAAAAGTTGTTATCTCAGAGTATACAATGCATTTGCATTGAAAGTGTATTCATTTCCATTTTATTCACAAGTACTGACTGCAAACCTTATGGAAACATATCCACATAACTTCCTTCATGATTCTAAGTTGTATGAAAGCTGCATCATTGCTCTGCACATCAAGATAACAAAGTTGATTTCTCAGTGCGTTGAATGATTTGACATTAAAAGCAGTACACATTTCAACTTTACTCCAATCTACTGACTGCAAACTTTATGGATACATCCTAACATAAATTCCCACATGATACTGACTTCATTGAAACCTTTTCCATGAGTCTGCTCAAAAAGAAAAAAAAGGTGTTATCTCAGTGCATAGAAAGCATTATATTGAAAGTGTAATCATTTCCATTTTACTCACAAGTACTGACTGCAAACCTGATGGAAACATATCCACATAACTTCCCACATGATTCTGAGTTGTTTGAAACCTGCATCATTGCTGTACACAGCAAGATAAAAAAGAGGATTTCTCAGTGCGTTGAATGCCTTGACATTAAAAGCAGAATACATTTCAATTTTACTCCAACCTACTGACTTCAAACTTTATGGAAACATCCTCACATAACTTCCAACATGATACTGAGTTCATTCAAACCTTTTCCATGATTCTGCTCTACAAGATAAAACTGTTGTTCTCAGTGCATGCAATGCATGTACATTGAAAGTGTATTCATTTCCATTTTCCTCAGAAGTACTAACTGCAAACCTTATGGAAACATATCCACAGAACTTCCTTCATGATTCTAAGTTGTATGAAACCTGCATTATTGCTCTGCACATCAAGATAAAAAAGTTGTTTTCTCAGAGCGTTGAATGCTTTGACATTTAAAGCAGTATACATTTCAACTTTACTCCAATCTACTGACTGCAAACTTTATGCAAACATCCTAACTTAACTTCCCACATGATACTGAGCTCATTGAAAGCATTTCCATAGCTCTGCTCAACAAGACAAAAAAGTAGTTATCTCAGAGCATACAATGCATTTATATTGAAAGTGTATTCATTTCCATTTTACTCACAAGTACTGACTTCAAACCTTATGGAAACATATCCACATAACTTCCCACATGATTCTGAGTTGTTTGAAACCTGCATCATTGCTGTGCACATCAAGATAAAAAAGTGGCTTTCTCAGCACGTTGAATGCTTTCACATTAAAAGCAGTATACATTTCAATTTTACTCCTACCTACTGACTTCAAACTTTATGGAAACATGATAACTTAACTTCCCACATGATACTGAGTTCATTGAAACCATTTCCTTGACTCTGCTCAACAAGACAAAAAAGTTGTTATCTCAGAGCATACAATGCATTTACATTGAAAGAGTAGTCATTTCCATTTTACTCACAAGTACTGACTGCAAAACTTATGGAAACATATCCACATAACTTCCCACATGATTCTGAGTTGTTAGAAACCTGCATCATTGCTGTACACAGCAAGATAAAAAAGAGGACTTCTCAGTGCGTTGAATGTTTTGACATTAAAAGCAGTATACATTTCAATTTTACTCCAACCTACTGACTTCAAACTTTATGGAAACATCCTCACTTAACTTCCCACATGATACTGAGTTCATTGAAACCATTTCCTGGACTCTGCTCAACAAGACAAAAAAGTTGTTATCTCAGAGCATACAATGCATTTGCATTGAAAGTGTATTCATTTCCATTTTACTCACAAGTACTGACTGCAATCCTTATGGAAACATATCCACATAACTTCCCACATGATTCCCAGTTGTTTGAAACCTGCATCATTGCTGTACACAGCAAGATAAAAAAGAGGACTTCTCAGTGCGTTGAATGCTTTGACATTAAAAGCAGTGTACATTTCAATTTTACTCCAACCTACTGACTTCAAACTTTATGGAAACATCCTCACTTAACTTCCCACATGATATTGAGTTCATTGAAACCATTTCCTGGACTCTGCTCAACAAGACAAAAAAGTTGTTATCTCAGAGCATACAATGCATTTACATTGAAAGTGTATTCATTTCCATTTTACTCACAAGTGCTGACTGCAAACCTTATGGAAACATATCCACATAACTTCCTTCATGATTCTAAGTTGTATGAAACCTGCATCATTGCTCTGCACATCAACATAAAAAAGTTGATTTCTCAGTGCGTTGAAGGCTTTGACATTAAAAGCAGAATACATTTCAACTTTACTCCAATCTACTGACTGCAAACTTTATGGAAACATCCTAACTTAACTTCCCACATGATTCTGAGTTCATTCAAACCTTTTCCATGATTCTGCTCAACAAGATAAAAAAGTTGTTATCTCAGTGCACAGAATGCATTTACATTGAAAGTGTAATCATTTCCATTTTACTCACAAGTACTGACTGCAAACCTGTTGGAAACATATCCACATAACTTCCCACATGATTCTGAGTTGTTTGAAACCTGCATCATTGCTGTACACAGCAAGATAAAAAAGAGGATTTCTCAGTGCGTTGAATGGTTTGACAGTAAAAGCAGTATACATTTCAATTTTACTCCAAACGACTGACTGCAAACTTTATGAAAACATCCAAACATAACTTCCCACATGATACTGACTTCATTGAAACCTTCTCCATGAGTCTGCTCAACAAGGCAAAAAAGTTGTTATCTCAGAGTATACAATGCATTTGCATTGAAAGTGTATTCATTTCCATTTTATTCACAAGTACTGACTGCAAACCTTATGGAAACATATCCACATAACTTCCTTCATGATTCTAAGTTGTATGAAAGCTGCATCATTGCTCTGCACATCAAGATAACAAAGTTGATTTCTCAGTGCGTTGAATGATTTGACATTAAAAGCAGTACACATTTCAACTTTACTCCAATCTACTGACTGCAAACTTTATGGATACATCCTAACATAAATTCCCACATGATACTGACTTCATTGAAACCTTTTCTATGAGTCTGCTCAAAAAGAAAAAAAAGGTGTTATCTCAGTGCATAGAAAGCATTATATTGAAAGTGTAATCATTTCCATTTTACTCACAAGTACTGACTGCAAACCTGATGGAAACATATCCACATAACTTCCCACATGATTCTGAGTTGTTTGAAACCTGCATCATTGCTGTACACAGCAAGATAAAAAAGAGGATTTCTCAGTGCGTTGAATGCCTTGACATTAAAAGCAGAATACATTTCAATTTTACTCCAACCTACTGACTTCAAACTTTATGGAAACATCCTCACATAACTTCCAACATGATACTGAGTTCATTCAAACCTTTTCCATGATTCTGCTCTACAAGATAAAAGTGTTGTTCTCAGCGCATGCAATGCATGTACATTGAAAGTGTATTTATTTCCATTTTCCTCAGAAGTACTAACTGCAAACCTTATGGAAACATATCCACAGAACTTCCTTCATGATTCTAAGTTGTATGAAACCTGCATTATTGCTCTGCACATCAAGATAAAAAAGTTGTTTTCTCAGAGCGTTGAATGCTTTGACATTTAAAGCAGTATACATTTCAACTTTACTCCAATCTACTGACTGCAAACTTTATGGAAACATCCTAACTTAACTTCCCACATGATACTGAGTTCATTGAAACCATTTCCATCGCTCTGCTCAACAAGACAAAAAAGTTGTTATCTCAGAGCATACAATGCATTTACATTGAAAGTGTATTCATTTCCATTTTACTCACAAGTGCTGACTGCAAACCTTATGGAAACATATCCACATAACTTCCTTCATGATTCTAAGTTGTATGAAACCTGCATCATTGCTCTGCACATCAAGATAAAAAAGTTGATTTCTCAGTGCGTTGAAGGCTTTGACATTAAAAGCAGAATACATTTCAACTTTACTCCAATCTACAGACTGCAAACTTTATGGAAACATCCTAACTTAACTTCCCACATGATTCTGAGTTCATTCAAACCTTTTCCATGATTCTGCTCAACAAGATAAAAAAGTTGTTATCTCAGTGCATAGAATGCATTTACATTGAAAGTGTAATCATTTCCATTTTACTCACAAGTACTGACTGCAAACCTGTTGGAAACATATCCACATAACTTCCCACATGATTCTGAGTTGTTTGAAACCTGCATCATTGCTGTACACAGCAAGATAAAAAAGAGGATTTCTCAGTGCGTTGAATGGTTTGACAGTAAAAGCAGTATACATTTCAATTTTACTCCAAACTACTGACTGCAAACTTTATGAAAACATCCAAACATAACTTCCCACATGATACTGAGTTCATTGAAACCTTCTCCATGAGTCTGCTCAACAAGGCAAAAAAGTTGTTATCTCAGAGTATACAATGCATTTGCATTGAAAGTGTATTCATTTCCATTTAATTCACAAGTACTGACTGCAAACCTTATGGAAACATATCCACATAACTTCCTTCATGATTCTAAGTTGTATGAAAGCTGCATCATTGCTCTGCACATCAAGATAACAAAGTTGATTTCTCAGTGCGTTGAATGATTTGACATTAAAAGCAGTACACATTTCAACTTTACTCCAATCTACTGACTGCAAACTTTATGGATACATCCTAACATAAATTCCCACATGATACTGACTTCATTGAAACCTTTTCTATGAGTCTGCTCAAAAAGAAAAAAAAGGTGTTATCTCAGTGCATAGAAAGCATTATATTGAAAGTGTAATCATTTCCATTTTACTCACAAGTACTGACTGCAAACCTGATGGAAACATATCCACATAACTTCCCACATGATTCTGAGTTGTTTGAAACCTGCATCATTGCTGTACACAGCAAGATAAAAAAGAGGATTTCTCAGTGCGTTGAATGCCTTGACATTAAAAGCAGAATACATTTCAATTTTACTCCAACCTACTGACTTCAAACTTTATGGAAACATCCTCACATAACTTCCAACATGATACTGAGTTCATTCAAACCTTTTCCATGATTCTGCTCTACAAGATAAAAGTGTTGTTCTCAGCGCATGCAATGCATGTACATTGAAAGTGTATTTATTTCCATTTTCCTCAGAAGTACTAACTGCAAACCTTATGGAAACATATCCACAGAACTTCCTTCATGATTCTAAGTTGTATGAAACCTGCATTATTGCTCTGCACATCAAGATAAAAAAGTTGTTTTCTCAGAGCGTTGAATGCTTTGACATTTAAAGCAGTATACATTTCAACTTTACTCCAATCTACTGACTGCAAACTTTATGGAAACATCCTAACTTAACTTCCCACATGATACTGAGTTCATTGAAACCATTTCCATCGCTCTGCTCAACAAGACAAAAAAGTTGTTATCTCAGAGCATACAATGCATTTACATTGAAAGTGTATTCATTTCCATTTTACTCACAAGAACTGACTGCAAACCTTATGGAAACATATCCACATAACTTACCACATGTTTCTGAGTTGTTTGAAACCTGCATCATTGCTGTGCACATCAAGATAAAAAAGTGGCTTTCTCAGCACGTTGAATGCTTTCACATTAAAAGCAGTATACATTTCAATTTTACTCCTACCTACTGACTTCAAACTTTATGGAAACATGATAACTTAACTTCCCACATGATACTGAGTTCATTGAAACCATTTCCTTGACTCTGCTCAACAAGACAAAAAAGTTGTTATCTCAGAGCATACAATGCATTTACATTGAAAGTGTATTCATTTCCATTTTACTCACAAGTACTGACTGCAAAACTGATGGAAACATATCCACATAACTTCCCACATGATTCTGAGTTGTTAGAAACCTGCATCATTGCTGTACACCGCAAGATAAAAAAGAGGACTTCTCAGTGCGTTGAATGCTTTGACATTAAAAGCAGTGTACATTTCAATTTTACTCCAACCTACTGACTTCAAACTTTATGGAAACATCCTCACTTAACTTCCCACATGATACTGAGTTCATTGAAACCATTTCCTGGACTCTGCTCAACAAGACAAAAAAGTTGTTATCTCAGAGCATACAATGCATTTACATTGAAAGTGTATTCATTTCCATTTTACTCACAAGTGCTGACTGCAAACCTTATGGAAACATATCCATATAACTTCCTTCATGATTCTAAGTTGTATGAAACCTGCATCATTGCTCTGCACATCAAGATAAAAAAGTTGATTTCTCAGTGCGTTGAATGCTTTGACATTAAAAGCCGTATACATTTCAACTTTACTCCAATCTACTGACTGCAAACTTTATGGAAACATCCTAACCTAACTTCCCACATGATTCTGAGTTCATTCAAACCTTTTCCATGATTCTGCTCAACAAGATAAAAAAGTTGTTATCTCAGTGCATAGAATGCACTTACATTGAAAGTGTAATCATATCCATTTTACTCACAAGTACAGACTGCAAACCTGATGGAAACATATCCACATAACTTCCCACATGATTCTGAGTTGTTTGAAACCTGCATCATTGCTGTACACAGCAAGATAAAAAAGAGGATTTCTCAGTGCGTTGAATGGTTTGACAGTAAAAACAGTATACATTTCAATTTTACTCCAAACGACTGACTGCAAACTTTATGAAAACATCCAAACATAACTTCCCACATGATACTGACTTCATTGAAACCTTCTCCATGAGTCTGCTCAACAAGACAAAGAAGTTGTTATCTCAGAGTATACAATGCATTTGCATTGAAAGTGTATTCATTTCCATTTTATTCACAAGTACTGACTGCAAACCTTATGGAAACATATCCACATAACTTCCTTCATGATTCTAAGTTGTATGAAAGCTGCATGATTGCTCTGCACATCAAGATAACAAAGTTGATTTCTCAGTGCGTTGAATGATTTGACATTAAAAGCAGTACACATTTCAACTTTACTCCAATCTACTGACTGCAAACTTTATGGATACATCCTAACATAAATTCCCACATGATACTGACTTCATTGAAACCTTTTCCATGAGTCTGCTCAAAAAGAAAAAAAAGGTGTTATCTCAGTGCATAGAAAGCATTATATTGAAAGTGTAATCATTTCCATTTTACTCACAAGTACTGACTGCAAACCTGATGGAAACATATCCACATAACTTCCCACATGATTCTGAGTTGTTTGAAACCTGCATCATTGCTGTACACAGCAAGATAAAAAAGAGGATTTCTCAGTGCGTTGAATGCCTTGACATTAAAAGCAGAATACATTTCAATTTTACTCCAACCTACTGACTTCAAACTTTATGGAAACATCCTCACATAACTTCCAACATGATACTGAGTTCATTCAAACCTTTTCCATGATTCTGCTCTACAAGATAAAAATGTTGTTCTCAGCGCATGCAATGCATGTACATTGAAAGTGTATTCATTTCCATTTTCCTCAGAAGTACTAACTGCAAACCTTATGGAAACATATCCACAGAACTTCCTTCATGATTCTAAGTTGTATGAAACCTGCATTATTGCTCTGCACATCAAGATAAAAAAGTTGTTTTCTCAGAGCGTTGAATGCTTTGACATTTAAAGCAGTATACATTTCAACTTTACTCCAATCTACTGACTGCAAACTTTATGGAAACATCCTAACTTAACTTCCCACATGATACTGAGTTCATTGAAACCATTTCCATAGCTCTGCTCAACAAGACAAAAAAGTTGTTATCTCAGAGCATACAATGCATTTACATTGAAAGTGTATTCATTTCCATTTTACTCACAAGTACTGACTGCAAACCTTATGGAAACATATCCACATAACTTACCACATGATTCTGAGTTGTCTGAAACCTGCATCATTGCTGTGCACATCAAGATAAAAAAGTGGCTTTCTCAGCACGTTGAATGCTTTCACATTAAAAGCAGTATACATTTCAATTTTACTCCTACCTACTGACTTCAAACTTTATGGAAACATGATAACTTAACTTCCCACATGATACTGAGTTCATTGAAACCATTTCCTTGACTCTGCTCAACAAGACAAAAAAGTTGTTATCTCAGAGCATACAATGCATTTACATTGAAAGTGTATTCACTTCCATTTTACTCACAAGTACTGACTGCAAAACTTATGGAAACATATCCACATAACTTCCCACATGATTCTGAGTTGTTAGAAACCTGCATAATTGCTGTACACAGCAAGATAAAAAAGAGGACTTCTCAGTGCGTTGGATGCTTTGATATTAAAAGCAGTATACATTTCAATTTTACTCCAAACGACTGACTGCAAACTTTATGAAAACATCCAAACATAACTTCCCACATGATACTGACTTCATTGAAACCTTCTCCATGAGTCTGCTCAACAAGGCAAAAAAGTTGTTATCTCAGAGTATACAATGCATTTGCATTGAAAGTGTATTCATTTCCATTTTATTCACAAGTACTGACTGCAAACCTTATGGAAACATATCCACATAACTTCCTTCATGATTCTAAGTTGTATGAAAGCTGCATCATTGCTCTGCACATCAAGATAACAAAGTTGATTTCTCAGTGCGTTGAATGATTTGACATTAAAAGCAGTACACATTTCAACTTTACTCCAATCTACTGACTGCAAACTTTATGGATACATCCTAACATAAATTCCCACATGATACTGACTTCATTGAAACCTTTTCTATGAGTCTGCTCAAAAAGAAAAAAAAGGTGTTATCTCAGTGCATAGAAAGCATTATATTGAAAGTGTAATCATTTCCATTTTACTCACAAGTACTGACTGCAAACCTGATGGAAACATATCCACATAACTTCCCACATGATTCTGAGTTGTTTGAAACCTGCATCATTGCTGTACACAGCAAGATAAAAAAGAGGATTTCTCAGTGCGTTGAATGCCTTGACATTAAAAGCAGAATACATTTCAATTTTACTCCAACCTACTGACTTCAAACTTTATGGAAACATCCTCACATAACTTCCAACATGATACTGAGTTCATTCAAACCTTTTCCATGATTCTGCTCTACAAGATAAAAATGTTGTTCTCAGCGCATGCAATGCATGTACATTGAAAGTGTATTCATTTCCATTTTCCTCAGAAGTACTAACTGCAAACCTTATGGAAACATATCCACAGAACTTCCTTCATGATTCTAAGTTGTATGAAACCTGCATTATTGCTCTGCACATCAAGATAAAAAAGTTGTTTTCTCAGAGCGTTGAATGCTTTGACATTTAAAGCAGTATACATTTCAACTTTACTCCAATCTACTGACTGCAAACTTTATGGAAACATCCTAACTTAACTTCCCACATGATACTGAGTTCATTGAAACCATTTCCATCGCTCTGCTCAACAAGACAAAAAAGTTGTTATCTCAGAGCATACAATGCATTTACATTGAAAGTGTATTCATTTCCATTTTACTCACAAGAACTGACTGCAAACCTTATGGAAACATATCCACATAACTTACCACATGTTTCTGAGTTGTTTGAAACCTGCATCATTGCTGTACACCGCAAGATAAAAAAGAGGACTTCTCAGTGCGTTGAATGCTTTGACATTAAAAGCAGTGTACATTTCAATTTTACTCCAACCTACTGACTTCAAACTTCATGGAAACATCCTCACTTAACTTCCCACATGATACTGAGTTCATTGAAACCATTTCCTGGACTCTGCTCAACAAGACAAAAAGTTGTTATCTCAGAGCATACAATGCATTTACATTGAAAGTGTATTCATTTCCATTTTACTCACAAGTGCTGACTGCAAACCTTATGGAAACATATCCATATAACTTCCTTCATGATTCTAAGTTGTATGAAACCTGCATCATTGCTCTGCACATCAAGATAAAAAAGTTGATTTCTCAGTGCGTTGAATGCTTTGACATTAAAAGCCGTATACATTTCAACTTTACTCCAATCTACTGACTGCAAACTTTATGGAAACATCCTAACCTAACTTCCCACATGATTCTGAGTTCATTCAAACCTTTTCCATGATTCTGCTCAACAAGATAAAAAAGTTGTTATCTCAGTGCATAGAATGCACTTACATTGAAAGTGTAATCATATCCATTTTACTCACAAGTACAGACTGCAAACCTGATGGAAACATATCCACATAACTTCCCACATGATTCTGAGTTGTTTGAAACCTGCATCATTGCTGTACACAGCAAGATAAAAAAGAGGATTTCTCAGTGCGTTGAATGGTTTGACATTAAAAGCAGTATACATTTCAATTTTACTCCAAACTACTGACTGCAAACTTTATGAAAACATCCAAACATAACTTCCCACATGATACTGACTTCATTGAAACCTTCTCCATGAGTCTGCTCAACAAGACAAAAAAGTTGTTATCTCAGAGCATACAATGCATTTGCATTGAAAGTGTATTCATTTCCATTTTATTCACAAGTACTGACTGCAAACCTTATGGAAACATATCCACATAACTTCCTTCATGATTCTAAGTTGTATGAAAGCTGCATCATTGCTCTGCACATCAAGATAACAAAGTTGATTTCTCAGAGCGTTGAATGCTTTGACATTAAAAGCAGTACACATTTCAACTTTACTCCAATCTACTGACTGCAAACTTTATGCATACATCCTAACATAACTTCCCACATGAT
The DNA here is from genome assembly GCF_030028105.1 of Mobula birostris. Taxonomy (NCBI): domain Eukaryota; kingdom Metazoa; phylum Chordata; class Chondrichthyes; order Myliobatiformes; family Myliobatidae; genus Mobula; species Mobula birostris. The sequence goes on from NW_027277199.1 coordinate 29,514, forward strand.
ACTGACTTCATTGAAACCTTTTCCATGAGTCTGCTCAACAAGAAAATAAAGGTGTTATCTCAGTGCATAGAAAGCATTTACATTGAAAGTGTAATCATTTCCATTTTACTCACAAGAACTGACTTCAAACTTTATGGAAACATCCTCACATAACTTCCCACATGATACTGAGTTCATTCAAACCTTTTCCATGATTCTGCTCTACAAGATAAAAATGTTGTTCTCAGTGCATGCAATACATGTACATTGAAAGTGTATTCATTTCCATTTTCCTCAGAAGTACTAACTGCAAACCTTATGGAAACATATCCACAGAACTTCCTTCATGATTCTAAGTTGTATGAAACCTGCATTATTGCTCTGCACATCAAGATAAAAAAGTTGTTTTCTCAGAGCGTTGAATGCTTTGACATTTAAAGCAGTATACATTTCAACTTTACTCCAATCTACTGACTGCAAACTTTATGGAAACATCCTAACTTAACTTCCACCTGATACTGAGTTCATTGAAACCTTCTCCATGAGTCTGCTCAACAAGACAAAAAAGTTGTTATCTCAGAGCATACAATGCATTTGCATTGAAAGTGTATTCATTTCCATTTTACTCACAAGTACTGACTGCAACCCGTATGGAAACATATCCACATAACTTCCCACATGATTCCCAGTTGTTTGAAACCTGCATCATTGCTGTACACAGCAAGATAAAAAAGAGGATTTCTCAGTGCGTTGAATGGTTTGACAGTAAAAACAGTATACATTTCAATTTTACTCCAAACGACTGACTGCAAACTTTATGAAAACATCCAAACATAACTTCCCACATGATACTGACTTCATTGAAACCTTCTCCATGAGTCTGCTCAACAAGACAAAGAAGTTGTTATCTCAGAGTATACAATGCATTTGCATTGAAAGTGTATTCATTTCCATTTTATTCACAAGTACTGACTGCAAACCTTATGGAAACATATCCACATAACTTCCTTCATGATTCTAAGTTGTATGAAAGCTGCATGATTGCTCTGCACATCAAGATAACAAAGTTGATTTCTCAGTGCGTTGAATGATTTGACATTAAAAGCAGTACACATTTCAACTTTACTCCAATCTACTGACTGCAAACTTTATGGATACATCCTAACATAAATTCCCACATGATACTGACTTCATTGAAACCTTTTCCATGAGTCTGCTCAAAAAGAAAAAAAAGGTGTTATCTCAGTGCATAGAAAGCATTATATTGAAAGTGTAATCATTTCCAT